>NW_013665883.1:581245-603389 GCF_000517525.1 Limulus polyphemus
GACATGGTATTAAGTGAATGACTTTGTCAGCTATAGATATGGCAGATGTAGTGTGGTTGACATATATATCTAATGCCTAGACCACTACTGTGTTTGTCGTATTCCAGCTGGCCTGATGAGACATGGTATTAAGTGAATGACTTTGTCAGCTATAGATATGGCAGATGTAGTGTGGTTGACATATAATAACATATTCTCCTTTGCTTTCACTCATGGATTATTAGAATAAGAGCTGTATATAAGGTTGCCATCTCAGTGTGTCAGTCCCTTCACAGAATTGTGATCATCTACTAAACAGTTGCCATAGGATATTTTGTTCTTCCTGTTTTCAGTCCAGCAATATTTTCCAGCTCTATCCTGGGCACTTTTTTTTTCCTTGTGAGATGCATGCATTGAATATGGATACATGTTCTATACCCCTCTAAGAAAAGCACATATTCGTACATGGAAGTTTTGCAGTGTGCTGCTACTTGTAATTCTCAATTGAAGAATGTGTATAATTGTGATGTTGAGTTTTAACATAATCTTATTTCTAGAAGGACTGAAGACCGTTGCAGATTGTTCAAACTGTACCATTCCACATTGCTCAATGGACTCTGACAAGTGGATTATTATGCAGTCAGTCTTTCTGTAAGTACTTACAAGAGCAGACTGCTGTGTGGCAGTATTTTATTTCCCAATTGTGAGTGTTTAAATTCTGTTTACCAATTTATGTATTTTGTGATTTTTTTAAATTCCTTTGTTGCCGTACTTTGCTATGCTATTCATTCCTGTACTTCAAAATTTTTTTGACTTGTTATTCTGTGTACATTTCAGTTATTCTCACTGTTTATTTTTTTGTTATTGTTTTGAAATTTTTATGCAAGTTTGTCAATTCACTCTGCGTTAAGTGGTTATGCTTTCTTCAAGTCACTGGGTATTTAGTTTGTTTTTCATTTCATAATTCTGGAGAAACTTCTTTCCCATTCTCCTTTCATTTTTCAGTATTGAGCTTCTGATGTCTTTTAGTATGTTTTCTTGATGGTCAAGAACATTTAGTGAGCAAACTAATTTCAGAAGAGAATATACAAATATAATATTTATTTAAAAACTTGACAGTAATCACCTGGTCATTCATTGTTTATAGGTTTCTGCTTTGCAATGACAGGATATTTCTTGGATCTCTGATTTTTTTGTACTGTTATTTTTTTACTTCAATATGCTTGATGTTGTCATCTGTCTAGAACCTGGTTATTTCCTGAACCAGTTTTCTTGTAACTTGAAAAACATTTCTCAAGTGTATTATAATTAGTTTGTCAATTAGCATTTTATGAGCTAACATGAAATTTCTTCACAGAAGTACTAATCTATTTGACATAAATTGGGCAGTTCTTATTGAAGTTTATCCTTTTGTTAATATTTTTTATGTAAAATGTTAACACATCATTCCTGGTCTTTTTTGTTTATATATAGAAACAGTCCCTGTTTTTTTGGTTATTATAGCTCCAGCTTTTGTTCAAGTACTGGGCTTCTCCCTTAAGTTTATGATGATGATGAGCAAAATTCTGTTCTTCTCAAATGTCTTTGATTTAATGAGTATATAGCTGTTGGGTAAAACTAAATTTAATTTATACCCTTTCTGCATATAATTGCACATTTTTTACTTTTACCTTGTCTTTTCAGTGTGTTTTATTTCATATTCTCATTTAAACTGTTTGCTGGAAATTTACTTTTGAACTTGTAACTATAATGTACAAATCTGTTAAGATTTATTTCTGAGACCGTACATTACCTTTTCTCACATAAATAGCTATTCTCATTCAGTGCTGCCCTCTATATGCACAAAAAAGTTTTACACATGCCAAAAGCTTTCTGTCTCCCCTCCATAGGAAATGACTCATTCCAATGTGTTTCTCATGCAAATCATCATGAGACAACCCTCCACCAATGAGAGTGCCACACACTCTCATTACACACGTGACTCCCTCTATTCAATTCCACCATACTATCACTTCTCATTTGGCAGTACTCGTGTTCTAATATTTAGTTTGTACTCTCTTCAAGTGTTTTATTATAATATTTTTCCATATCCTTGTATTAATTTCTCTCAACAAGCTTACTCTTTATTACATTATAGTGCTATTTGTAACTTGTTGAGTTATTCCAAAGTGGAATTATTTGATATTTCTACCCAGTTATGGGACTTGTTTAGTTATTGCAAAAACTTTTATTGTTTCTACCAACACAGTTGTGTTTTGATTATTCATTGTGCATTACGAATTTTCCATTACCACTTCGAAGGTTATTTGTTCTAGTAGCACTTTAGATAGGCTTCAGGTCATGGTATTCTGCGGGAATATTTTCAGCTTTACTTCATCAGGAGATTGATTGTCCTGTGAACTAACTTTCTTCAGGCCTCACCTTGATTTTGGGAGCCCACATATTTTCAATACCGTTCGCCAACTTTGGAAAGATGAGACGTTATACTTTTATTGTTAATATTTTATCTGTTGTTATGTGGGTTCCGTAACATAAGTTTCTTTTGATTGTTTAATAGTCATAGTCAAGTTTAGGTTAGCCATTAGTCTTAGTTGTATTTTCCTACTATTCCATTTGCTTAGGCTTACCATGGTCTTTGTTGTTTTAGAATTGCCTGTAATTCATCTTACTGATATATCTAAAATTAATTTCACTATATTGTTTTTCTTCCTATTCACTTCGTTTGTGTGGAACTCTTGAGCTAGGGTCCACACCAACTTATCTCAATATTGTACATACTTATTGTTCAGTTAACTATTTATTTTAGGGCATAGTGATATTTTTATGTATTGTTCAGTTAGGCTTTTTAAATGTTTATTCTGCATTAATCATTAATTATGTTAAATATCTTGTTCGATTAGGCTTAATAAGTGTCTGTTGATTTTGGGTTTCCCTGTGGTTCTTTTTATGGGTTTATTGATATTTAGGTTATTTATCTTTTCGTCAACACAGAACATCACATCCATCTATTTATTTCACTACACAATTTTTTACCATTAATTTAATTTATGCTTTATACTTCTTGTCTTTAATTTCGTTTAACTTATAATTTCTACTTCTTACCATTAATTTTGTTTGTGAGGGGAGCCAGGGCCCACCCTACCTGCTCCCAATATTGTTTGTCTTCCTCCTATGATGGAAGGACCAGTTTTTAGACAGTCTAGATTTGTCAGTTTTTCTTCAGGCCCTCTAAGTTAATTCTTGACAAGTTTCTTCCTTATACTCCACTTCTTTGTCTGTTATATTTCCCTTCCACCCTTACCCATTAGGTTTAGAATGTGATTCAATTGGTCTTTTTTTCAATGTACCCTTCTTCTCATCTTCACTTCCTGGTGTCTTCACTCCTAACCTGCACCTCCTTATTTCCCTGCATGTCTACCCTGCTGTCAGTTGGAGGTATTTTGTCTTTCGAGCACTGGGAATACATCTTGTACATTCTTCTCCCATTCTCTGCTTTTGGTAACTACTTCTTGTCAGGGTACAGTCATTCACCTGTGCCATTTTTCACTCTTTCATAAGACTGTGACTGGGTAAGTTACCTTTTCTTTTATGTACCTCTTCTTTTGCAGGGGCATGCCACTCTTTTTCTTAATAGATCCTGACCAGGTATTCTTTAACCTTTAAAATCCACACTGTTCATCCATTTCCACATGCTTATTATGTTCCATAGCCACACAATGCACACTTTTGAGATGGGGTGTTCCACAAGATTGCTTGAAGGTTACTCTTGCAATGGAATTGCTTCATAAATATGCTCGTCCTGGACTGTACCACCCATGGACTGCATGGGTAAAGCAGAAGGGGATAGCTACCCATCCCTGCCATGCCTTGTATTGAATTAATCAGTATGGTCTGCTTTCTCAGGTGTTGAAATTCCTCCTGAATCTCCACCACGTATCACCCCCTTCACTTCCAGTGGAGTTTGGGAGTCCTTACTACTTTCCAGTTCCAAGCTGCTGGGGTGGTGGACTGTGGAGACATCCTCCAAAATGGTTTAATGAAATAACAAATCAATAAAGAAATACCATTCAGTGCAGAGTAGGGAGGTGGTGTTCTGCTGATGTAGATGATGTGATATCCTCAACTATAAAGCTTATGAAAACCAAATGAGTGAGACGTCAAATTGCAGTTCAACCCTTAGATTGGGATCCCTCTTTCTACTCCCACATGGATGTTGGTTCCCAGTAGTCAGGTTTTCGATTTAGAGTAGAACCAATCAACATAATTCCTCACACGTTTATTATG
The DNA here is from genome assembly GCF_000517525.1 of Limulus polyphemus. Taxonomy (NCBI): domain Eukaryota; kingdom Metazoa; phylum Arthropoda; class Merostomata; order Xiphosura; family Limulidae; genus Limulus; species Limulus polyphemus. Next base: position 585,509 of record NW_013665883.1, read on the forward strand.
GATGTCTGTCTTCCTCCTTCAATTATACTCCATCTGTGTTGTGGGTCGTGGTGGAGGTACTTGGTATTGTTAAGGATGCTACTTGGGATGTTATTGTGCCTGGGATAGTTCTGGTCAGTTTCACTGTTGAGGGAGTTGATTTCTTTATGGTGACATCTTTTTGATACAGGATGTTGGGTTCCCGGATCGATATATATTTTTTATTCTTCACATGTGCCCTGTTCCCGAGTCAGGGAGGTTTGAGATCCCTTCTGGTCTCTTGAACTTGAGGTGAAGATGATATGATCCTCATCCTACTCCTGCATGGATGTCAGTTCCCAGCGGTATGGGTTTTGGATGTAGTTGACATGCCAAGTGTGGTCTGTCGTGCCCTATCCACTATACACTTGGGGGCACTTCCATTGTTTTTCACACATATTTGGATGTGCTCCTCTGTTTTTCTGCCCATATATACTACACCTTTCTCCGATAGGCAAAGAATGTACTTGGTTCAGATGTGATGCAGTTTCCCACATCAGATCTTACTCTCTCCTCTCAAAGTGTATCCTTCAGATGCTTTCAAAGGATGCTTCTTTTCTTCCCTCGCAACAGTCCCTCCACCTATTCAGTATGGGATTCTAACTATTTATGTGAGCGGAAGTTATAATTTTCCTATACTGAAAATATACACTATCCTGCAAAAGGCATGGGACACTGGTAATTATGAATCAAACATGTCTTTATTCCAAGAAATTAATTGCATGTTGGCTCACCTTTGGCCATACTGACTGCTTCAGTGCATCGTGGAAGACTGTCTACTAATTTCTGGTAGAAAGCTGGTAGTATTATGTTCCACTCTTCATTTAAAGCTTTAGTAAGCTCCACTACTGTAGAGGGCCTTCTTGGTCTTGTCCTGATTCTGCATTCGAGTTCAACCCAAAAATGTTCTATCGGGTTGAGGTCTGGGCTCTGTGCTGGCCACTGCAATGTTACAATGCTATTCTCTTCAAATCACGAGTTCACAGTCCTTGCTTTGTGACATGGAGCATTATCATGTTGGAAGGTATAAGGGCCAGTGCCATAAAATTGCCACAATGTAGGACACATAGAATTGTTCAGAACATCAGTGTAGGATTCAGCATTCATGGATACATGTACTGCGACCAGTGGACCTAGTCCATATCACGAGAAGCACCTCCAGACCATGATACCGCCATCTCCAAACTTCACTGTTGGGACAACACACTCAGGTAATAAGCATTCTCCAGGCATCCTCCATACCCAAACATGTCCATCAGAGTGGAAGAGCTTGAAGCATGACTTGTTGCTCCACAGGACTGATTTCCATTGATCCACGGTCCATGTTCTGTGTGCCTTGCCCCATGCCAATTGACAGTGTAAATTTGTTTTTGTTATCAACAGCTTGTGGGCTGCAGTTATTCCTTGAAAATTCATGGTACGCAGCTCTTGACATGTCGTGGAAACATTTACAGGATTGCCTGTGGCTGCTCACATCTCCAAACACAGATTCTCTAGGGTCTGATGGCGAGATGAGGTAACCAGCCTTCTAAAGGCGCATCAGTTCTTATCACTCAGTATTTTACATCTACCTGGTCATTTCTTGGGCTCATTGTCATCTGTGGACTTCTATTTCTTCAACACATTGCCAATTGTCGACCTGGGAATGTTTAATTGTTGCACAATAGCATGTAGAGACATTTTCCCCAAATGACATCCAACTATCCTTCCCCTCTGAAACTGTTAGCCCTTTCTGTGTACTCATCGTTTAGCGTACAAGTTCGAAATGACTTTCAAGCAAACTGCTGATCACCCTTATAGGCCAAACTATTAGCATATTTCATCATCACATCCATTTTCCTTCAATCAAAGGTGTGTCTCATGACTTTTGGTAGAACAGTCTATTTCCGAAAGGTATTTACCTCCTCTCACACTTCCCACCATTCCTCCCCACTGAGAACTGGTGCTTCTATCTTCTACCAAAACTCGAAGTGATAGTCTGGTAGAATAGAATAGAGGGAGTCACATGCGTAACGAGAGTGTGTGGCACTCTCATTGGTGGAGGGTTGTCGCATGATGATTTGCATGAGAGAAACATTGGAATGAATCATTTCCTATGGAGGGGAGGCAGAAGGCTTGTGACATTTGTTTTTCATATAGATGGCAGCACTGAACAAGAATAGCTATTTATCTGAGATGAGGTAAGTAACTATCGAAAATACATTTTCAGTATAGGAAAATTTTAACTTTTGTGTGATTGTGTAGTTTTGCAGACTGACAGATGATACTGTTTGATTTTTCTGTATCACCTCAGTTTTGTTTTTATTTTATTTTTCTATTCTAGATCTAAAACTAGTTTGAGGGAGTTGTCAAGCACATTTTTCTATTGTTATTGTACCTAAATGATGTAATTTATTGTTTGTTTGATTGATATGTGAGAAGCATAAATTCTTTGTCAGCAAAATATAATTCTCTTTCCAACAAGTTTAAAATTAAGTTGTATTCATTACTTATATGGCTATAGCTCCTTTGAATTATTGTATTTTAGGCAGTGATGTAGAACATATGTACTGTAACACCTGTTATCATCACCTTTGTAGAAAATTGTCAACTTGATTAGTTACAGTATTAGACTTTAGGTTATTTGTGTAGGTTTATGTTGATGAGCAAGTGTCCTCCTTCTAGTGACTTGTCATGTCATTTGGGAAAGCTCAGGATTTCTGAATGTTATTTGCTAAAGTATGCACTTTTCTAATGCTCCATTGTTGCTTGAAGTTTGTGATGGAGATTATTTATACATTTCCACATATTAAGACTGATGTGTTTTATTTCTGATTTCTATTCTGATTCTTCAGTTGAAAGCAGCATCCTTATATGATATGTTTTGTTCTTATTAGTTGTACTAGATCATCAAAGGCATAGTAGGACTCTGTTATGAAATAAATATTAAAAAGAGCATTAGTCACTACCTTAAACACTGGATATTTCACTTAGGAACTATGAGTCCATTAAAGCTATATATTTAATATAGTTTTGCTGGTGAAGAAAATGTATATAAAGTACTAGTGGACTAAGGAAGTCAGCCGGCAAGAATTAGAATTGTTTGATAGTATGTTTTGATTGAAAGTCTTTTTATAATTTCCCACTTATCAGTAAAAATAACTTCAATAATGGAACATTTACTGCAATTATAAACTTTTTGAGCATTAAGTGTAATTAGCTCAGGTTATGATAACACAAGTACATGAGTGAGCTCACAAACAGTACTGTTCACGTAACAGGGTTTAAGTCAAAATCTACTTTATATATGATATATCCTGCTTTTATAATTCATGATATTGAAGCATAATAGTTTGCAAATAACTTTAATTTTCTTAAAACAAGATAATCCTTTCAGTATTGGAAATTATATTAAGTATTAATCACAAGTGAAAGTTGGCAACTGTTTACTTCCATATAGTAAGTAAAAAGATTAGGTGTTTGTTAAGTTATATTTGGCCTTTACTTTCAAGTTATTCTCATTAATTGGATGGTATATAATATCGCAGATGGGGATTGTTTTAAGTTTTTGAAATATAGACCTGTGAAATTTGAATAACTTCAATAAAAGCAATAAACTATATGGTAATTTTTTAACACAGAACTTTTTTGCTGGTTAAAGAATATCAATATAATACTGTTTACTTTATATTGTACATTTTATGACATATAAGCTTGTGTCAAAAAAAATTGACCGAACAGAATCTTTTACGTGTATGATTTATGTCACAATTACTTTACACTTTTAATCTTCCTTGCTTTGTTGACTAACATAAATACAGGAAAAAATAAAGTGTTTTTAGATTTGTAATTTCTTGTTCCAAGAATGTGGTATTGTTCATTACTCATACTGTTTCAGTATGTGATTTCTTATAATGATAATATTGAAACGATTAACATTTATTTAGTTTAATTTTAGAAATTCTGGTTGTTTTATTGAAATATTATTTTCTTTTGGCATTTTCTCATTGAAATTTATTGATCAAGCTGTGAAGTTTTTAAGGTTTGGTCTGCATTTTCCAGATTTGATTGGTAGTTTGTCGTATACTGACCATTATTTCCAACTCTGTCTCTGTCCTAAATGTATAGCAATGCATTCTTAGTTTTTGCTTTGTCATTTTCACTTATGTAATTTTGTGATCCTAATTTGCCAACTTTCTAAAGTAAGAAGCAAGCACTCAATTGGCCTCTGAACCTCCCCACAATTTTAAAAAAACAGGTTAGAAACAGCAGTATTCAAAAAGAAGGGTTGTTGTTTTTTTTCTAATAAATTTTATATAAATACCTAACTTCTCTGAAGTAAGTACAGGTTTGTCATGCACACTTTGAATATTCCCTCACTTTGAATAAAATTATGATCTAAAGAGAAAACTAATCAGATTAAAATCAAAATGAAGATATTTATCTAAGAAGAGTCTTCCACATTTATATAAAGAAGGACCTTTGGAAAGGTTATGTTTACTAGTTGGTGACATAACATATAGCTTACTTTGACGTACAAAGTAATGAGTTTTAATAATCATAAAAGGTTATGTGAATATAAACTATTCTTGAAAAGTCAGATTAAAGGGTTCACTGAGAAATGATGAAAAGTCCAGTTTGAACAACCTGCTTGTGGAAATGCTATCATTATACTTACTAAAGGTAAGTATGTAATATATTTCATTAAGTGTCAATTTTCTGACATGATGCTGTACTGTGATAAGGCTAGTTTATGTTCATATATGATTATTTTCCTATCACAAGTACTTCAACTTTTAGAGAGATCTGTACAGAAAAAAAGTTCTTGAGGTTGTTTGTTTCAAACAGTATAATACTGTTCATATATGATTATTTTCCTATCACAAGTACTTCAACTTTTAGAGAGATCTGTACAGAAAAAAAGTTCTTGAGGTTGTTTGTTTCAAACAGTATAATACTGTTCACATATGATTATTTTCCTATCACAAGTACTTCAACTTTTAGAGAGATCTGTACAGAAAAAAAAAGTTCTTGAGGTTCTTTGTTTCAAACAGTATAATACTGTTTACAAATATTGTATTCCACTTATAATTATGTTCATTAATTTATGCCATATTTAATTTTGTTATGAAAGTCTGTTTCATACTTAAGTTTACAAATCTGCCACATATTCTGTGTGCCAAAACCATGCATTTGTTTTAAATGGCACAACAATTAACATGGTGATGCCAAACTGGCATGTTAATATTTTCTAATAGCAGATGATGTAAACAATAGACAATAGTTTTTTTTGTTTTTAATGAAATTTGATTATAATGAAAAATTTCATATACTTTTTAGTGGAGATATTAGGTTTCTGACATTGATGGTTTTGCAGAAGTGTTTTAACTGCATGTAAATTTTCTTCTGATATATTTGTTAAATATGCTGTTTTCTTGCTGACCATTAAAAGCAATTACACTTACCAAGCATGGATAGTTTGTTAAAAATTGTAAGATATATATGTAAAAACAAAAATTAATTGATCAGGCTTATAAGGTCCTTCTAAAACTCAATTTTTGGCTGAAATGGTATATGATCACTTCTTTCGAATGATTACTAGGAAATGTTCAGTGCTGGTGAATGACGCTCATGCACACCATGCCTGTGAAGCCAATAAACTGGATGTCATACTAGGGGAACACTGATGTGGCTGTTCTTCAAAAAAGCTTTATCTTATATCATAAGAACATTAATGCAGGTCCATTGTTAAGGAGAAGGGAATCAGTTAGTGTGATCACCAGGGAAAATATTGTTTTCTCTACAAGTATTTCAGACTTAATTGTCATTTCTTAAAAACTTAAATGACCTTCCATAGATATTTCAATGTAACAATGTTTTCATTTTTTAAACCCCTTAGTGGCTCAGTGGTAAGTCTGAAGGCTTATAACACAAAAAACAGGGTTTCGATATCCATGGTGGGTACAGCATGGATAGCCCTTGTGTGTACTTTTGTGCTTAACAACAAACAAACAAATTTTTTATTATTAGTTTTATAACTTGTAAAAATATATCATAGTGGAATTGCTCTTTCTCGGTTGATAAAGAAATTACCTGATTAAAAAACCTTATGTGGCATAATTGATATTATTTCTTAGTTTTGTATAACACACATATTGTGATGCATATAATGTATTTAGAAATCTAATAGTTTCTTGAGCAGTTATTGCATATAAAAGAAAGTTGTTGTTTTTGAAATTGTTAAAGTAAAAAAATCTTTAAACCTTAAAAAAAAATCCTGCCATTATATGCATGTGTGTGAAATTTTGGAACAAATTTGTTTTTTATAGTTCTTAGAGTTTCATTTTTTAAAATAATTAATGTGTTTAATAAATTTTATTTTATGGCTGATCAGTTTTCTGTACAGAAACAAATCCTGTTATAGATGCTATATGTGTCCAAACGAAGCTTTATTTATTTTTTCCAGACATAGTTCAACATAAATTTTTATTTTATCAGTTGCTTTGCTAGATGCTAAACCTAAGTTGAAACCAGCCTCGAGGTGTGCTTAAAAGATCACACTGGCTATGGTTTTCTTAATACTATTAGCCGTATTCTTGTATGTGTTTTTATATTTATATATATAGATAGATATACTTTTCCAAAACAGCTTAAACATAAATTATTTGATTGTTTATATATATATCAAGAAAAATAATTATTAATCAGACCTTTTATTAATATAATTATTTTTAAAGTTAAGATGAGAAAAACCAGTGTTATATAATCTATATTTGAATAATCATAGAAACTTCTTAAAATAATGCATATATTTCACATGGTGTATAGCAAGCTAACCAGATTAGAAAGTGAAATGAAACACTTCAATAGAAAAATAATGATTTGTATTGATCATTTATGAGGGAAGCATTGAAAAGCAGTTTCTATCTCTTGTATGCTTCATTGGATTTTCTTTTCTTGCAGGGTATAAATTTTACTAACCAGTTATTATGTACTTTTAATATTTGAATTTCATACATGACCGTTATAAAAACCATATCGACTAGAGCACAACAAATAAAATGACTAATGCAGTTTTTTAACTGGAACCTCTTAAGAATGTAACGTTTTGGGACTAACAGTAATAATGTATTTATTTTTGAATACTTAAAATTATTTCTTTAGATTTGTACTTCATATTTAGTGGGGAAGTGAAACTTCTATATGTGTGTAAACAATAGTATTTTGTAGTATAAATATACTACTTGTTATGGTGTGTACATCTTGTACAAGCTGGCAAAGAATGATTACAATTTTATTTGTTATAAGACATTAGTATTAGGCCTATTACATTTTAAGCACTGTATTCTTAATCTAGTCCCTTAGGGATTTTCAAAAATTAGAAGAATGTATAATAATTGAGTGAAAAGAGTCATCGGCATTGGACATAACAAATACAGTGTGGTTGGTCCTAAGGGACTAGATTAAGATTGTAGCGTTTAAAAACATAATAGGCCTAGTAGTAATATCTTATGACAAATATGATTATATACTATTTGGTATGCCCTAAAATAAAGTGATTTATATTTCTTATCCCATTTATGTGATAGTACATGTTAAGGTTTCAAAAGCCACATTAATATGATGTTAACTTATTCATTACCAGTGCTTCATGCAACTTATATATTGGCTTCTAACTGTGATATATATCAAGGTCAAAAATGCTCTGCAAACTATCTGAAACATATTCACGTATACAGGTGGCTCTAAACCCCTATTCTGGTGTATTTAAACTGTGTTTAGATCATTAATTCATGATCTCGGCCACATATCAAATTAGGCTTTTTACAGTACTTAGTCATGATCCACAAGTTGGGTGAGTTAGTTGCAGATCTTTTTTAGATACTATTGCATAAATTCAGAATGAACAAGAGTACTTCCTCAGCAGTGTGGGGCTGTGAGCTCACAACATATTCACCAACTGTGTTATACTTCAAGCAGCTGGAAAGTGAATAAAATAGTTATACTATTCCACATAAAGACATATCAGTCAAGTAGTAAGATGCAGTAACTGTGGGTTTCTGTGTAATTGGACTGTTGAAATAGGTGTTGGGAAACTGTCATTCTTGTACATTAGATGTGTTATAGAAAGCAAGCAGGAAGGATTGGTGTGATTTGGATGTGACAGTCTTACAATGGAGCCTTTTGCAATAGAATTAAGCTCAAGAGCTATTGTCAAGATACATGGTCATCAAATAGAGCATGAATGGATGTGGCGAGGCTCCAAACTTGTTTTAATATTACATACTCAACCTTTATATTTTTGTGTTGTTTCCAGAGCTTCCTAAAATTTTAGTTAACTGTGATTCATTTCATGTTTCCTCTGATGGTAAGCTTCATCTTGCAGGATGTTTAGCTAGAACACTTGTGGATATGATGTAAGAAGATATTATTATCTTAGCCTCTTGAGGAGATGAGTTTGTTTCTTTTGCTCTTTTGTATTTTCTGACCCTATAGCATCATCTACTATGGTCAGTATCTATCTCAGTTGTCAGTATAATTTGCACTGCCTTCTTCAGTTCATCCACCATTTTGGTACTACATCAGTGGTTTAGACAGAGGTTACCCAATTGTTTTAGAAGCTTACATTTATTTTTTGTGAAACATGAATTATACAATACATCTATCAAATTGCTTAAGATACAACAGTAATTACAATTTTATTATTATTGTTAGATCATAATTACCAGTTTAGTTATGCCATACATTTTTGATACTATGTGTCTCAGTGCCAGTGTTCTAGATTTGTGGTCACTAGTCCAGATGCTCTTGAGGAAATATGGGATTTCCTTATAAGACTAGTTTCATGAGTTCACTGATTTCCTTTTCTGTAAATTTCCAAGTGGATAATTATTGAAATACAGATCTGATGGTAGCTCGAAGGTTGATTTCTCAACCTGTGTTTTCCCTCCTGAGCCAGCTAAGTTAGGTTTGACACCTTGATTCTTTTAGCATGATATTTCCACCCTTCATCTACACAGATGTTTTATGGGGGACTCTGCTTATCAGGTAAAGCTACAGCTTAGTTACTGTTCATTAATCTGAACTGATTATTAATTAGTTACTAATTATTATTATTATTAGATGCCAATTACCAGTTCATTTATGTTTCTGTTGCTAATCTGCTGCCATCTTTGAGGAGATCTTGAGGAGAATGGTATGTGGTGACGGGAGTCAGTATTCAGTCCCGGGTCTTCCTATTAGAAAAGCTCTTCAGCTATCCACATCACCAGGCTGTCATCCCATTGAGACTTGGAGAATCTAATTGTTTGGATGAATTTTCTGACTTGAATGCTTGGTTGGCTGAGTGTATTATCAGTCAGATGTGAAAGAATTCTTTTATCTTGTGTGTGATTCATATTTCATTAATAATGGTATACTTCTATTTCTTTATCATCTAAATCAATTTTGAAGTTCTATAAACAGCAACGTCTTGACCACATGATCTGGCATGACTGGTAACAAGTTAAAGCAATCCAGATGTTTAGTTAAGCATGAAATCACAAAGAAAATAAATTAGTTATTTTAGCCATGTTCCTCCTACTTCAGGAAGGATTAATGGTGAATATAAATTACTTATTTGCATGTTTTTAAAGTAAGTAATAAATAAATGTCACCATAACAACCTGACAACATAATGTTTTTGATCATAACCAGTTCTCTATGAAAATGGTTGTATCTTATCTTAGATCCTTGTTTACTTGTTAAAGATACTTGTAATAAATTTCAGATAATGTTTTCCAAACTATCAATTTGCCTTGATAAGCAATTTCTTGTTTTTGGTTTATAGCTTTTGAAATTGTATTTGGGAGATGTGAGTTTTAATTAGTGTTAAAGAAATTTGGGTGTTACTTTTAATCAGTGCTCCAGATAAGGAGCATACCAGTGTAATTCCCCACCAAAAATTAACCATTTACAGCTTTAAAAAATATTGAGATGTTTTACTGCTGTGGAAAAACGAATATGGCTCCTGCCACTTTAACGGTTGTACAGTAATTAATGGGTGCATTCTTGTAGCTTTCTGCAGTTCTGCACAATATCTCCTTAGTTCACACAGTAGAGCTACAAAAATAAGCAATCTCTGACTACCAGAAGTTTTATTGGTGCAGTCATGAATGATTCAATTTTGTGTAAAAAAAAAAAAGTTGTAATGTCATTATTTGTGTTTATTATGACTACATCTGGTAATTCAATTTGCTGAATTAATCCTGTGCCAAATTTCACCTTTTGAAATAATAATATAATTCATAATTAATTAAATTACTTTTTATCACAAAATGTTGCTGCTGTGCTTTGTAAAAAATTTAATTACTTCCACTGACAGAATTCTGGGAGTGATTACTCCTTACAGAAAAAAACTTATTTTGAGCACTGCTTTTATCTACTTTGTTGTATGATACAAAAGTTCTAACATGAGTTTAAAAGGACTTCACTCCTTGACTCTCTAGTAGTAGGCTTCCCTGAACTCTAATCGAGGTGAGACTTGTAGCAGCCTCCCGACCCTTAACTTTTTGGAACTGTGTTTACAAAGTTGTTTAGAGAGAACCCATATATCATCAGATTTACTTAAAATAATTTGGGTTTTAGTACCAGCCTAAGTTGTTATGATCATGGGTAGATAGTATGAAAACTATGATATCATGAACGAATGATTTCTCCACAGTGGATATATATCAAAACCAATGTATAAATATAGATGTTGGAGAGGTTATGTATCCTATACAATTTAGATAGTGACCAGTTAAAAGTCAGTCTGCAAGTATAAGATATATATATATATATATATATATATATATATATCTGGTGTCAGAAGAGAGTAACAGCTATTTAAAACAGATTTGACTTTTAAAATTTAGCACTTGTGTTTGTTTGTGTGTGTGTAATATTTCTGAATTTGACAAATATTTTTTGTGTAGTTACAGCTGATAACAAAATGAAACAAACTTTGTTTTAGTGCTGGTTGTGCATTGAAACACTGAAAGCTTTTGAGATGAAAATTTAAATGTATATTTTGTGGAGTGCTAATGAATGGGACTTCACATTAATAAAACTTAAATTACTCAAACAGTTTGAAAATAACCTTATTGAACATCTATTTCTATTTACTCTTCAGTTCTTTTTGAATTAATAGTTTCCTGCTCCTGTTATTTTGCCTTTACAACTTCCTATAATTTGAGATGCCTCCTCATGTATTTTTATCCAAAAAACTAACATATTTAAAATAAATTTTTCTTAAGCTTTGGGGCACTGTTCATTTTCTTAAGCTAAAGTTTGAGATTTTATATTTTTGATGATGCGGCTTCTTTTTTTTATCCTCCTCTACAATTAGTTTAAATATCAATATGTATATTCCATTATGCTTCATACTGTTGTCTTAAGTCATCTAAAAGAGCTGTTATGTATTTAGTTATTGTCAGTCATTGTAAGAAGCTGTGATGTATTTATTTACTACAAGTAACTGTGATATAATTGATAGTATGTCTATTCAGTTTCTTTGAGACCTGTGATATATTTAGTTATCATAAGTCAACTCCAGATGCTATGATGTATTTCACACTAGTTGTATTCAATTTCTTGAAGAATATTTGTGGTAATCATATTTTGTATTAAGTTCCTGTATTAAATTTCAATTTACTTCACATCAGTTTAAAGCATTTTCCACAATTTAACATTGTTACAGCTTGATTCATGTGTACTTTTCACGTTATGTAAGAGTTAATATTCTATAAATAGTTGCAAGTTTGCTGATAATTGTTTATCTATGAATTATCCAAGCTGAAATAAGCATTACATATACATATAAATGTATGAAAAAATATTTCATAAAGTTAGTTACTGATGTAAGTTAATGCCAACTTGCAGCTGCTGTATGTTTATTGAACAATCTTGTTTTATGTATGTATATGTGTGTGTGTGTATATATATTTTTTCATTCTTTTTTTTTTCAGAGCTTAACTCAGCAACTTGTATCCACCCATAGTCTAGTAAACCTTTGGCAGGAACTGTTGTAACATATACTACAACAACAGAGGAACCAGAGATGTTTTAGTTATTAGAAACTGGGGAAAAGCTCATGACGTAAAAGTATCATGATATTGAAGATAATGAGAAAACAAACAAGTTTATGATTGGTTATGTCTACTGGCCTGCCAACTAGTCTCAAGAAATTATATATTGGCTAGTACTCCAACCAAAAGTGCTCATTATCATCACATAGCTCCTCCTCGGAGATCAACTTATTTGTGTATAAGAATTTAGAGTTCTATATCTCCTTTGGTGTTTTCATCCATTGAAACATTTTGTCTTATAGTCAGTAGGGTTATTTAATGAAAATGAAGGAATACTCTGTGACGTAGAACATCATTATTCAATTTTTATACATCTGTGACCTACAGCAGCGATACTTTATGGCAGAGTTGATCCATCTAAAGTTTTGGTAGATGGGTAATTCACTTGGGCACAGAATATCATTGTATTTCTTTGATTCGTCTACAGTATATAAAATTGATAATCTGTGACCCAGGACCAACTGTTCATCATTGTGTTTTTCTACAGTGCATGTGAGTGACACTTTAAGTCGCAGAACACTATAATTCAAATTTGAAATAGAATCCCCCCCTATTTTTAAGTTAAACTATTCTGCTGATATGAATGTTGGAAAGATTGTGGTAAATCATTGATCATGGTCTGAATAAAAATATATTATAAGTTTTATTTATTCTGAAATTTGATAGATGTCAGTTTAATTTAAGTTCATTTAATTATGGCTAGTTATTAAATAAAATGAAGAAATAAGTGATTGTATTCCTTGCAAAAGGAATTTTATGTGCAGTAAGAGTTTAAAAATAATGTGTCATATCTTAGTTTAACTTTTCTAAATGTGAAATATTTTTGTTAAGAAAAAAATACAAGTTGCTGCTATTTGTTTTAAAGTGTGGTCAGTTTGAAAATATTTTTTTTAAAGTTGGTGATCTAAAAATGGAATGACAGAGAACAATCAATTATTATTAAATTACATTTGTTGTATTTGCAAAGGTTGTAAAATGTAAATGATTAATTTCTTAAATTTTCTTACTTTCTATGATATGAGAGTCTGAAAATGTTATAACAGATTTAAATATAATTGTTTTTTTTGTTGTGTTCTAAGAAATTAGAAACTTTGAATAAAATATTCAGATAAATTATGAGAAAAACATTACGGAGGTAAATTTGACATATGTCTAATTACTGTGTGAGAAACAAATATTTAAAATGGTTTAAAAAGACATGTTATCTGTACTTAAATGTTTAAACAATACCAAATGTAAGGTTATGCAAAAAAAAAAAAGAATTTTACATTCTAATAAGCATTTTTTATGGCAATCATGATACAGATTTGATATATTTCTTCTGTAGTTGTGGTATATTGTTTCATATGGGTATTGTACAGTTGTCTCTCAGTCTTTCCCAGGATTTACTTATTGTTTTAACAATATACTGGTAATAATTTATCATTCTAACAGTCATCTCGGGTGCTTACTTTTAGCTTCCATAAACAGGTTTTCTACAGTTTTCATTATAGTATCTTGGAAATGTGTCAAAATTATCTTTCATTCTCCAAAATTAATTATAAATTAATCACTTGCATTAAGTATAATCTTTAAAAAGAGTTAATTAACTTATAAAAAAAATATTGAAGAAGTAAAAAGAGAAAAAAATCATAAATTAATAGGAACTCCTCTTGTACTCTTTACTGAAAATATTTTGATATGTTTGTTTTGGGTTGTACAATTAGATGTTAGTTTACTTGAGCAACTTCAGAACACCATTTTGTTTGCTACTGCTGAAATAGAATATTTCGGTTTATGTGTTTCTTTTTTCTTAAGTTTTTTTTGTGTATTAGGAAAACCAAGATTGTTTTTTCGTGTTTTTTCTAGTAATAGTTTAAATTTATGCTAAATGCAGTTTTTTAAAACCCTTATGGATAAATTTGTAAGGTGAGTTTATGAAGGACTGATTTTTCTTTATATTCATTCTACCCAGAAAATTTTCTTGTGTTGTTAGTTATTTTGTCACATTAGAATTGCAATAAAAAAAATGCCAAATACAAATAAGACATTTTATACAAATAAGACTTCCTAATTTTACTACGTATGTCATGTGGAAGCTAATATTCAGAATTATTGAGAGTTTGAATAATAGAATATGCAAAAGGTTTCAATCGTTTTCAGCACTAAAATATCAAAAATGGTGTATTGTAGTTTCAGTATTGGAAATGGTGTAAAAATTATTTTCAGTGTGTTATGGTGTACAGTTCACCACATTTAAAGCCAATTTGAGCTTTCCAGATGGTCTTTCTCCAAGTGTTTTGTGATAAAAGAGAGACAATTGTAAATATTTTACATCAATTACTAGTTAGGAAGGTGCCTCAACTCCTGTCATGAATAGCAGTAATGGCTATGTTGTTATGGGAGCGGAAAGTCAGATAATATATTGCAGAGATGTTGAGAATGACTCAAATAATTTAAATAGCTGTAAGTTTTCTTTGACAATAAAAATTTTACAAGAAATGATCATAGTTCAAGTTTTTATTAATAATGAAGATTCATTTAAACATCATGAAGCAAATGATAATAAAGATAGTTGCCCAAGTAGCATTCTACTTGTTAAGATTAATTGTCCATGTAAAGCACCTAAAACATTGCCTGTAACACTTTAACCAAATGTGCACAGAGTCAGTCCATTGGACCACCTGTTGTAGAAGGGATATTGACTATAATTCTGAATTTATTGTGTGTATCTACACAAAATGTCACAAGCTTTTAGCAAAAATGTAAAAGTCTGTTGTACACAAATAATCAGAGGAGTTACGAAAGTATTTGTATTCAAAATATCTGTGAATTGATGACTTCAGCCTGACTGAGACTCTGACAAGCAGGAACGCAAAATGATGTTCACGTGAAATTAAAAATATTTTTGTCCATTGTGTGGTTTGCATATATATATATAAACTTTAGAACCTCTAAAATGTATATCTACAGTTTTTTCAATATCTTTCTATATTGTATCTAATCAAAAACACCTTAGGTGTTAAAAAAGGTGTGGCCAAAAAACGATTGAAATCAAAATTGGCAGTCAAACTGGTAGCTACTCTTATAACATTGATAAGAATTTTACAGCAAATATTCATTCGTTAGTTAGCCAGGCCACGTTTTGTGTTCAACTTGGAGCATGATGGAGGATAAAACAAAATATGTGGCCTAGCTAACTAGGTGAAGCTGTAGTAAAAATGTTAGACCAATAGCTCATGTGACTTTTTGCATAGACATGTGCAAAATCTTTTGGCAAATTTGAATGGTTTTAGTTCAATAACTTTGCACATGTGGCTTATATTTACATTAAATGAGACTCCTAATTGTAGGTTGAAAAGATCTATCAGTGTTCCAGTCTGAGAAACAAAGTGGAAAATCACTAAACTATCACTTGTTAATAACATGCAGTATGTCCTGCAGCAGGTTGTTTTGGCCACACAAACACTACCGTGTGTTTTGATATGGTATTTACTCTCCACTGCCATGAACTGTCACTAAATCAGCAGTATAAGGTTAAATAAATGGTTGATAACTCTGACATCAAATGCCATGTTGAATGATACTGTCAGAAAGTCGTGCCATGTGCACTTTGATCCTTATGAGGTGAACTCCATTTACAACTTGCAATCACCATGTACTTCAGTTTAATTCATTCAGTTAATAAACTTAGTTTGAACTGTATTGATTCTTTTTGACAAGGACTTGTACTTTTTCAACCTTCAATATGTTTCATTATGTGCAGTAATTTTTCTTTCTTCCATAGTAAGTAATCAGTTTTTTGGATCTTTCAGAATGCAGTATTTGACCAGTTTGTAAGTATATTGATTGTTCTTTAGGGAAAACATTCATGCTCGGCAAGATAGTAGTTTTTTTTATTCACTCCATGATTTAGAGGAGTAGGTAGGCCAAACTTCTTGAATGTGGATGCTGTCCAGGAATTAGCTTTCTGCATCAACCTTTTTTTCCACAAGTAAACTCATTTATCCATTTTTTCTCTTCAAAACCTGTGACAGAAGAAATGTTTTGGTGGTCATTTAAAAGAAATTACATGTTTTTAAATCATATTTACTAGGCCAAGCTTGGCCTAATGGATTCATGGTTTGTAGCCCATTGCAACAAAAAAACACTGTTATAAGATTGACAGTCAAATCTCACTATCCTGTCAGTTGAGACTTTGGGATGGCTATGTGTAGATAGCCATTTGTATAGCTTTGATAAAAAATTCTACAACCCAATCTTTCCAAGACAGAGAAGTGATGCTATTCACCTTGTTACCACCATCTTCTTGATGGTTGATTTTCTTCATCACTGTTTCATTTTCAATTGGGTATTTGTGTGGAATACAAGAAGTGATTCAGGTTGACTACCAGACTGACTTTTATAATTGGTTGTTTTATACAGACAGCGTATCAAACCACTAATTAAGGGTATCTTCACCTGTCTATACATCTTAGAAAATACTTATGCCTTCAGTTTAAAATCATTCTTAATTTTAACCATAATAGTTGTGTAACATTCAGTGCTTCTTATCAGCATCGTTTATTCGTGCTTTGCTCTTTTAAAAGAAATTTCACTGTAACAAGAAAATTGTGGCATGCAGTTGACAAATAACTTTTAATCCTGCTAAGTGTGGAATTTTTTTATTATTATTATTACTGTTATGAGGATATACACACAACACTTAAAATCTTTGTTTTAGCCTTGAACGGTGTGACATTAACCATATGTGAACTTGAAATTTTGTATCACAATGAAGAGAGGGTATCCAATTGCCCAGAAATTTATGAATTTGACATTTTAGACAAGTGTTAAAACATAAGAACATGCCTTGGTAAGACAGTAAAGAACTTAACACATAGAAATTGAATTATATTAATATATAACCTAAAAGTTCCAATGATTACATACAGCATGACTTCCTTAAATTTTAAAATTGTGGCTTGGATAAATTTTGGCAAAAAAACTATTGCATAAAGTTTCATTAAATGTTAATGAATAAGTTAAGGTGAAGTTAAGCAAACACATATCACTCCATTAGGATATTAGCAGTCAGTAGCAATGAAAAACAAAGTCAAGTAATGTTTAGTAGAAACATTTATTTCAACCTACATGAAGAGATAGAAATATGTGAAACTACAATTTCAACAACATTGAAATATTTAGTAATCATTAACTCTTATCCTTCTTATAAAGATTTATAAATACAGTCCTTCTGGAGTGCCTTCATTCTTACGATATAAGACATTCTCTTTAGATTTTCTAAAATCCTCATTTGTTACCTTCATCCTTCTCTCTCGAAGTGCCATTAAACCAGCTTCAGTGCAAATAGCCTGGAATGAAATGAATTAACACAAGAAATTAATCCAATCATAATATTGTATGTTTCTTCTTCAAATGTAACAAGAATAAAACACACACAAAACATGTGAAAGTCAAACAAAAAGCAACTGTCTCACCTTGATGTCTGCCCCTGACAGATCATCTTTTGCCATGACCAGGTCATCAATGTTAACATCCTCAGCTAAAGTCATACGTGCTGAATGAATCATAAAAATTCTCCTTTTAGTTTTTTCATCAGGAAGTGGGAATTCAATTTTTCTGTCAATTCGACCAGGTCTTATGAGAGCTGGATCTAATGTTTCAATTCGATTTGTTGCCATGATAACCTAAAAACAGAATAATAGTTAATATTTAAAAATTCAAACTGGTGTATTTACATGTTTCACACTCACCAAAAAGAAACCTATCATTCTATAGGTATTTGAAGAACTTGT
>NW_013665883.1:603399-609823 GCF_000517525.1 Limulus polyphemus
TTTAAACATTTGTTTAACAACATTCCAAGCTTGGAATGTTGTTAAACAAATGTTTAAACAACTCTACTTATTCAATTAAGTTAATATTTAATTGGAAATAAATGGTATTTTAGGTTTTAATTAACCATGAAAGCAGTTTCAACTATTGCATAAACCAGAATATTTAGAAACAGAATTAAGAACCATCTCGCAATGTTATTTTGAGCTGTTTTAACTTTTTAGGCTTTGTGTAATTTCAAAGAAATTATCTGATTACATAGGTAAAATTCCCCATAGAATCAACTATACTTGCAGTACTTAAAATATATTTCTTTACACATATTTTAGAATGAAAGCTTATAAAAAATGCTTAATTCTTCTTTATACAATATAAAACGAATACTATAGGAAAATTCATTTTTTGGTTGGTGATTTTTGTATTACTTATATTTCTTGAAAAAAAATCCATAATACCCTCTGACCATTTGATGTCTGTCAACTAAAGCAAGTTTCTTTTGCTAAACATGCGTTTGAAAAGCACTAAAAGATTTTTAACAATTTCACTTTGTCCAAAAAGTCATACTTAATAGTATGAAAGCTCTAACAATAAAGGCAAGGCCTTTTATCATTTTAGTAAATTTTAAAACGTTCATGTTTGACACCAATTTCAATGAACAAGTTACATGTTCAGGGATATACTTGCAAGATTTAAACTTGCACTTATTAGATTAAGTGTTTAAAACTATGTGATGCCATTTTCTAAAAATTCTGTTTGTAGTGTAAAACTATCTAGGAACAGATAGGGAAAAAACAAACCTAATTTTTCAAAGGTATGAATAATCTTCACCTTACCAAAGCCTCAATTATAAACTTATCAACAAAATAGTATTGGTTTTCAAGACCAGTTTGTTTCTAAATAAATATTTTAAACTTATTATTACAGCATGAGAACTATTTGTGCTTATTAGGAATGTATTTTTCAAAATTATGGTTAGTATTAGTGTGATAAAAACTTCAAAAACATGAGCAAAGATAAAGCAGAAAAGGATTTATTTTTAAACTTATAAAATATTTGAAAAATAATTTGATGTTTTAGTTATATTAATCACAGAAATTTATAATTTTTACAGAGGGCGATATAGTACAAAATATGCCTTTTCAAGATGTAAATTTAATTTCTATCAAAACCACTGACCAGTTTCAAAATATGTTTCATTTATTCCATGCTAATTTAACACATGTATTAACATTAATTAAGACCAGTATTGCTGCTTTTGTTTTTCACGATGAAACTATAATGCAATAAAATTAGATCTTCAAAGATATGTATATCTAAATATATGTAGTGTATTTGATGTATGACAGATTCATGATCATAACCAAACCTATATACATATATAAAAAAAATTATGAATACTACACAATACTACTTGGTTTGATCAAAGTGCACATGCCATGACTTACAGTGCCATTCAGCATGGCATTATGCATTTGATGTCAGAATTATCGACCATTCATTTTACCCTATGTTGCTGATTTAGTGACAGTCTATGGTAAAGGAGAGAAAATACCAGCTTCAGAGATACCGAAAAAACTGTTTATATGCAGTTCAGAGGTTCTCGAGGTTATGTAAATGCAATAAGCAAACTGTACAATGAACAAAAGTATTTTGATTTATTACATGAACATCTCCTTATACTTCAACTTGTCAGAATCAGACATGTCTTGAGTACAAATACTTTTGTAACACATCTAACTTTTTGTGTACAACAGACTTGAACATTTTATTACATGTTTGTCACATTTCATGCAGATACACATAGTAATTTCGTAATTACAATATCCCTCCTCCAATACTGGTTCAATCAAATGGATCGACCCTGTGCATATTTGGTTAATAAATATTATAGGACATTTATCAATTTTACACTTTCACCTCAAATAATTAGCACTTTATATGGACATTACAGTAACTTATGCATGTAATTTTAGTTTGGCATTGAAGATGCAACATACAAAAAATGAAGTACACAAAATTTGTTTGAGGTTAGGATTTTTTTTACCGAGATATAGGTGTGCTCTGAAATGTGTAGATTTATCTCGGGGATCTTCAGTGCCATTACTTTTTTTTTCTTCAATTTCATGTTCAGCTTACAACATAACAGGTTTTGTACACAAAAAGTGAGACAAAATGTTTGAATTCAGTAAACATGTATTCCTTAGCTGTACAGGTTCCACGATCTGCAGTGAAAGGGGGGGGGGTCCAGAAACCGAACTATAGCCAAAGTTGAAATTTTTATGGTAAAAGGTAGTGGATGCTGGCAGTTATTAACATGTATATTTACTGCTGCATTTGTATCAAGGCAAATTCAAGAGGCTGAAGGAAACTACACTGATAAGTATCAACCTCCTGCTACTTTGCAGTGACCAGAGCATGAAAGTAGTTCAGAGTAAAAACAAGGACTATGCAACCATAATCAGGTCTATGGATGGCCAGATGAGGCAAAATAAATGGAAATATTTGGTTGTGATACTCAATTATGACAGACAACCATCAACAAATAATAATATAAAAAAAGATCTCTTATTAAAGGACACAATATTACTAATTCAGACAGTCTTATGTATTTATATTTAATTTCTGTAGTATATATTGGTGTATAAAAGACATTAATACTAAAAATAAATACCAAATGAATAGAGACAAAGGATGGTGCCTATAATTATAACTATTTTAATTTTTCATCTTATCTTTTGTTATTTAAATCTGTAACTTTGATAGGACATTTGTTTACTATAGGTAAAGGTTAATTATTTCAACTATACAATTTTTTTCAACAAAAAGCTTTACTACTTAATATGTAAAATGCATGCTGTAGAAATGTACACTATAGCTTTGATTAGAATTTATTTTGTATTCCATTTGAAGTTTCATACTGCCAATAATGGTTTATGTTTTAGTGGAACACTCCTGAAGAAGCTGTAAAGTGAAACATTAAGTGTCCAATTAAAGAAAAATAACAAATTTGGTGTTATAAGGTCATTATTTCTAGTATTAAAGTGTTATGTACTTACAATAAATAAATAACAGTTAAAATAAAAACTTAACAGCATCCAAATATATCCCTCTAGCTATCTGTTCAATACATACAGATTTCACACTAACACAAGAGAAACAAAAGAATTGTCTTTCACTGAAAGACAGTCTTAGAACCACTCGGAGAGAAGCATCACGTACCACAGTAAAGAGAACCATATAACTACATCACTAATTATGAAAGTATTGATATATGCTTTGGGTTTTTTTTATCTCTACCACATGAAATAGACAGATAAATCTATCATAATTATTATTGTTCATTCACAGCTATCAAATGACACCGCAGATCTTCCAACCAATATAAAAAATCTGATAAACTATGGTCAGACTTCTGTGTCCCTTTCCCCTCAATGTCAATAAGAAATACAGAAGGCAAACAACAGTTAACAAATAAAGGTGCTCATGGGATTGGAAAATAAGTGTCCAGTAACCCTGCAATAACCCTCCATGTGAAAACAACTAAAAATAAGTTAAAAGTTATTATTACATTATTATTATAAAGCAGATGTAATTGAACAGTCCAATTTTCCTTTTTTTTGTTGTTAAATATATACCAAACTTAAACAAAGTCCCAAAAATCATATGAATAAGGGTGTGGCCTAGTTGTTAGTGTCAGGCAGTAGATCAGAAGGCCCAAGGTTTGAAGGCAGTTTGAAGTGGATTTAAAGAAATATTCTTCCAATAATTCAAATGCAAAAGAATGTATTTTTCATTGATTGAATATAACTAATGTACTCAATCTTTGAAATTTACTGTCAACCAAATGAGTAACATAACACTTAACTCTACATATCTGTTGTTATATAAAATCATGACATAGTCACTAACCTTAACATCCCCTCGAGAATCAAATCCATCCAGCTGATTCAGAAGTTCCAGCATAGTTCTCTGAATTTCTCTTTCACCACCAGAATTTGAATCATATCTAGAAAAAATGTAGTCTACATCTAGAGAAACTCTTGTTACAACTTAACTATAACTACAAAATACATATTGTTTAAACAAAAGATTGAAGATGAGTTTGCAATATATTCTCAACTTCTGTCTGTAGGTGGCCGCATTAAAAAAATTAGCAAGTTAAATGTTTACTGTTTTAAAATGGGATTTAATAAAAACAAATGACATCATTGAAACTAAACAACACAAAGTGTATTCTTTCAACAAATAAAACTACACTGATGAATACACTAATCTTTAAAATATCATTAAATATAAAATAGGAAGTAAAGGTTCCAACAACACTTTTTATAACAATGTATACAGGAGCTGAACTAAGCAAGATGAATTACATACTTTTACTGAATAAAGTGAGCACAAGTAAACCAAAACACTTGTTTCAAAAAAGGGAACAAGTTTAAGAGAAGGGTAAACTGTGGGAAATGGCAGCAGGATTTCAGGAGGAGATTATGTTTTTACATGCAAGGAATACATCAGCTAACAATGACTTTCAGGAAGTTAGAAGGAGCACTATTAGGGCTAAAACTAAAAATATTGGATTTAATTTTAATGTGGAATAAATATGGAGAAAAGATGTAGATTATGCTACCCAGGGGCACAGGTGGAGGATATAACTGACAGAGCTGGAGATATAATAAAGGGGGCTAAAATTCATGCAGTTTTTGTTGTGCATATAGGGGTTAATGATGTAGAGAAAGGTAGGTCAAAGGAGCTAATTGATAAGTACAAGGGGTTGATAAAGGCATTTAAAGAAAAGGCCATAACTTAAATGTGTCAAGGATAGTGCCAAAAATTAACTGTGGGGATAAAATTATGAGTAAGTCACTAACGTTAAATGCTAGGCTGAGGTTAATATGTAATGATGAGCAGATAGGCTGGTTGAACTTGTGGAGTCAGTTTAATAGAAGAAAGGAGCTTATTGGAATGAATGGTTTACAGTTAAATAGGGTAGGGTTTGGCTGGTTTGCAAGGGCTATTAATTCAGCTGTATGGAATAGGACTAGAAAGTGGTGAGGGCCAGGATAAACTAAATGCAAAAACAAATAAGATGTAGAAAAAGTTTAGCATAGGAAATGAGTATAGAAGTAGTTCTAAGGATAGGCTTAATTGTTACTATAGTAATGCTAGAAGTATAAGAAATAAAACAGATGACTTTAGGGCACTGGTAGGAATGGAAGATTTTGATACAATAGGAATAACTGAAACATGGTTAACTCTTTCAATACGAGGTCAGTCAATGTTGGTATGTTGAATGCAGTATTGGTTCAAATTAAATCTTTGTGATGTCCAGATACAAAGTCAATAGTTTCTTACAAATTAAGAACTTAATTTACTGATACTGACAAGCTAGAACATAAAATAAGAACCTCCCATCTTTTCTATTTGCTGAGATATCACTACATTTATTGAATCAAATACAGTGGCCCTGCCCACCTCTGTCCATTTTTGGATAGATTTCCCACACCTACTTCTGTATATGATGAGCAAATAACCAATAGAAAGCTCAAAATGTCCCCCTAGTGGCTTTCTCAGCCTCTTTGAAGTATTTGGGTGGCAAACTCGTTCCTCTGATGATAGATTACAAGCGGTTAGGTAAGAACTTAGCGAGCTCAAAATTTTATATTTTTTTAGACCCAAATGCAGCTTAGTTATTAAGCTTGATAAATTATAGTGGAATTCTGTGGTACTGATATAGTAATTTATGATTTTTGGTTATTTCAAATGTTTATATAAAACCTAAAAAAAATTATTTTGGTTCACATCCTCCACTTTCAAAATTTGATAAGGCTTAGCAACCTATGGTAAGCAGCAAACGAGTACAAAGTTTGTAACAAGAAGAGATGTTTGTTTTCTATACTTCTTTATTTACTGTTCTGTGTTTTAACAAAAATAAGTTTAAGAACTCATTTGTAAATAGTAATAATGTTTATACTTATATAACTGAAATGTGACTGCATTTTACAAAATATTAGTCCACTAAAACACACCCAAGACAGGTCACTTTGTAAAGGCCAGTTTTATATTCTTGGATACAGTAACATGAGTGCACATTCACCATGTCATTGCAACTTTTGTAATGTTAGTTAGACACAGCTGAAAGGTCAATAACATAAAGATAATAAATATATATATATATGTATATATAGATGTATAATTTTATGAGATTTAAGTTTTTAGATTAAACATTTCTGTTTTCATGTTATAATTTGTAGTCATTCTAGAACAAAAAAAACTTATATATGTATTTCCTAATTATTTATGGTGGTTACAAGGTCTGTCAAATCAACCAAACCCATACAGAGATAAAGTAGTGAAAATAACAGATAAAATATAGTTGTTTTTTTTAAAAAACATTTGATAATTATCTGGAGGTTATAAACATTTCAC
>NW_013665883.1:610171-629496 GCF_000517525.1 Limulus polyphemus
ATAATTATCTGGAGGTTATAAACATTTCACATGTGAAATTTGAAAATGTTCTGATGCTTAAAAGTATTTTAATCTTAAAATCAAAAATTACTTTGCATGTTGGATAGTCAACATTCTGAAAGAAAAAATTTCATGAGAAAATCTTTAATTAAAAACTCTTAATACTTAATTTAAAAACCTGATGTTTTGTATAAGAAAGCCTTGTAATGTTTACTAAAAACCTGTAAAATTTTGTAAAGTGCACGTACATTATCAAAAATCATAGTATAATTACTCTTATGGATTCTTTTGTAGTTCCAAGTTGGGTGGATCCCACCCAGCCAATAATGGTGGGGTTAAGATGTTTGAAATTGAAAAAAGAAGAGTTACAGTGGATCTGATTGAGGTGTTTAAGATTGTCATCTTTTTTCATATTTAACAGCAAGAATAGTAGGACCAGGGGACACAAATATAAATTTTGGCATGATAGGAGTCATCTTCAGCTAAGACAGTTTAATTTTTCTAACAGGGTGGTTGACCTCTGGAATGGGTTGCCTTTAAAGTTTGTGGAGGCAGTAAATTTAAGTCAGTTTAAGAGAAAGCTTGATAACTATATGAATGATAACGGCTGGCTTTAAGATTTTTTTTAATAGTTTTAGCTTAGTTTAAAGGATGGGACAGCTGAGATGTATTAATAGGTCCATAGTTATCCCTAACTATTAAGTTATGTAATAATGTACACATCTTATATAAATTGTGAACCGTTGTGTTGTCTCCTGAAAATTTGCACATGCAGGCAAAACTCAACATTCACTTTTGAAATGACAGGAAAACAGGCATAAATAATGTTGATGAAAAATTTTATTTTGCAAGCAGGATATTCTACACTGAATTGTTAGGAATTAACCACACTTTCATTCACCTTTGAAAATGTGATGTAACTTAAAAAATAAAAAATGTAGATTTACCATACATTATTGTTGAATGGCTCTTAGTATAACTGAAATGATCAACAATTACTTTTCATGGTGGGTGGTATAAGTAGCTCAGAGCTTTGGTTCTGAGTGAAACCAAGAGTCTAACACAATTAACCTTCTTAAAGTCCATGAAATAATTTAAATTGATAGATTAACTTAAACTATTCCCATCATTGGGGACAAGTACTTTTGGTAGATTAACTTAAACATTTTCCATCACTGGGGACGAATACTTTTGCTAAATCTACTTAAACATTTCCCGACAATGGGGACGGACACTTTTGCTATATAAATTTAAACTTTTCCCACCACTGGGGACAGATACTTTTGCTATATAAACTTTTCCCACCACTAGGGATAGATACTTTTGCTATATAAACTTTTCCCACCACTAGGGATAGATACTTTTGCTATATAAACTTTTCCCACCACTAGGGATAGATACTTTTGGTTTTTTTATGATAAAATAACTCCGTAAACAGGTTACCTTTTTGTACCAACAGCATCAATTTCATCAATAAACACAATAGCTGGAGCATGTTCTTCTGCAACACGAAACAATTCTCTGACCAATTTGGGTCCATCTCCCTATGATGAAAAATCAACCATAATCCTAAATATTCACTCACATAAAACACTGGAAAAATTTAAATATTATTTTACTTAGAATAACACTTACCTCTACTTAATTAAGAGTAATTACACATACACACAATAAAACTTTTGATTTTTATGACAGTTCTAGCAAAACTGAAATTTCAAAAGTACAGTAATTTTGATATTTAAATAATTAAGTCTTACAAACTTAGCCAAAAAGAATGGTGTCTATTTTCAACTATTTTGTATATTCTCTTTTGCCTTGATTATAATCCATCTGTTGTATATTAAACCTTAGTTTTACTACAAATTCCTTCATAATTGCAGTCATTATTATATACACAACAAGTAAATATGTAAATAAATATTTCACAAACTTCAAACAACTGATACTTTTCTTGTACATACTGGTGTGAAAAAAAAAATTCAATAAGTTTCTGGCTGTATATTTAGATCCATGGTTAACAAATCTTTTTTCATTGTGTTCAAGTTTAGAACTAACCAGCTGTTCCTGGCTGTATATTTAAACCCATGGCTAACAAGTCTTTCTTCACTTTATCAAAGTTTAAACCTATGACCCATCTATGACGATTGTATTCTATTCCTGTCTGTGTATTTAAACCCATAACTAGCCTCCTCTGACTGTGTTCTACTTTAGAGCTTACCACCTGTTACTGGCTGGGTATCTAACTTCATAACCAGCCTCCCTTGATTCTGTTCTACTTTAAAACTTACCAGCTGTTAATGGCTGGGTATTTAAACCTGTAATCAACTTCCATTTATTGGGTTCTACTTTAGAACTTACCAGCTGTTTGACTGGGTATTTAAACCAGTAAACAACCTCCCTTGATTTTATTCTACTTTAGAACTTATCCAGCTGTTAGTGGCTGGGTATTTGACCCTCTCTTCATGGACATCTTTTTCTGCACATGTCACAAGGTTTTAGTGCGTTACATTCAAAATTTAAATAAACTACTTTTCTTTCATGGTATACCAATAAATATAGCATGAAAATGTAGCTAATAATCCATATTTTAATAGTATATAAGTTTTAAATTCTTATTTTTATAACACAATATATTAAAAAAATCTAGAATTTATCCAAGTGTGAGAATTGTGACATTCGCTCTCTTGGCATCCTCTCTTCATTAATTTATTTACTACCCATCCAAGAAGTATGAATTTTAATGTAGATTACTTATTATAATATCATCATCACTCATGCAAAGCATAAGTTTTATAGCCTTCAATTTTATTAGAAATAGACAACTAGACCCTTCTTGCCATGCCCATCTGTCACATCCTCTCTTACAGAAATTGCTAATAGTTCTCTCTGATGTTCAATACTATAATATATATATATCCAATAGAAAGCCAAGGTTTTCATCTATCAAGTGATGTATATTACATTCTTTTCTGTAAAGAAAATTGTCAATTTCACTTTCAGTTCAAGCTTGATTCTCATGAATTAGGTGAAGTTTTAATGGCTCCTGTCACATAGTTAGAAAGCCAGAAAAACTGTGATAGTTATTGAACATTATCTGCTTTTTGAACCCTATTAATCTGTGTTCTTTGATACATTATTTAATTAAATAAAAATTATTTAATGTGGTGCTACCATTAGTATACAATAGTAGGGTTAAATGTCGTTGACAGCAAAAAAAAAGAGAGAAAAAAGATGACCCAGGTAAATACCTTTTTTGTTTTTCATGTGTATTCTTTATTTACTATTAAAAATGTAAAAGTATGAAATTTTTTACATTAGTTAAGGTTAGATTAGGTGAAATAAATAATAATGTAATAAAATTGTTTCACGAGGTAAGCTTGTTCGTAATGTAATTCAATAGCGTAACGTGAGCTGCACATTCGCCATGTGATTTACAACTTATAATGGTGAGAATAGTAGTTAGATACAGTTCAAAGGCAATAAAATTTAAGTATAAATAGGTGTATACTGTTACGAGTTTAAGGCTAATTAGAATAAACAAATGAAAATAATTGTTTCTAGATAGAAAAAAAACGGTAATTTACATTTATTTTGATTTTTCTCTGTGGTTATGAAATCAGACAAATTGACCAACCTTGTATAAAGTTAGGGTAAAGAAAATAACAGATAAAATATAGTTTTACTGAAACAAAAACATTTGGAATATATTTAGGAGGTTTGAGGGATTATGCAAATGAAATTTGAGATTTTTTTTTGATAGAGAAAAGTATTCTTAATCATAATGTCAAAATCACTTAGTACTCGGACAAGTAAATAAAATACTATATACATATAATCACAGACAAATCTTTGATAAAAATACTTCATTACAAAAGCTGTTTTTATTGTGTACAAAACACTTGTAATGTTTACTAAAAGTCTGCAAAATTTTGTGAAAATACACAAAGTGTATTAGAAGTTATAGTGTTGAAACTATAATGAAGACAAAATGGTTACAAGGTTGGTTGATTCGACTGACTTTGTAGAGAAAGTGTTAAATCCGTAACCAACTTTCCCTGATTGTGTTCTACTTTAGACCTCACCAGCTATTACTGGCTGGATATTTAAACCCATAACCACCAACCTTTACTAGTTGTAATCCACTCTATAATTTATCTGCACCTTTACTAGTTGTAATCCACTCTAGAATTTATCTGCACCTTTACTAGTTGTAATCCACTCTAGAATTTATCTGCTGTTCATGGTTACGAGTTTAAGCTAACAACTAACAGTCTTCCAGAGTGCATACCAAGTCTATAACCCATGAACAATTCATATTTATTTTTCAAATTTGACAACTCATTAAGTCTTTCATTTCTAGAACTTATCAACTATCCTATGTTTTAAACACTTCAACTCACAAGGTACTTTTGAATGAGTTCAGAACCCACAACACGAAGAAAAGTTGCTGAAGTCTGGTTAGCCACAGCTTTTGCTAAGAGGGTTTTTCCTGAGGAGAAAATAAAAAACAGTTAACAGTCTGCAGAAAAACCAAAATAATTTAATACTTAATATTTTCTTAACAGTTCAATCTTGTGAAACAAAAGAGAATGTCCTTTAATAACTGTCTTTACATCATAATGGTAAATAAACTAAATATCTTAAAAAAAAGTGGTCTGGGAATACATGTATAACAAATTGTATTAAATATTAATATATCAGATATAAGAACCCTATCACATATACTTGCCTGTCCCTGGTGCACCGTACAAAATAACTCCTTTTGGAGGTTTAATGCCCATTTCCTCATAGTATTCCGGATGAGTAAGAGGCAGTTCCACTGATTCCTAGATATACAGGTTATATTTTAATTTTTTCTCTCAATACAGTAATTTTTTTTGGATTATTTTCAGAAAGCTCACATCAAATTAAAGAAGTTTAAATTTTACTTCCAAGTATATCAATGCTTGTCAGAGGATGAATAAATGTTTATCAATCTAGGTACATACAGGACCTGAGTTTTTTGACCCACACACTCAAAAGTTTAAAGAAAAGTGGAATATGTACTTTTACACGTTAAACTTCATACTAATACATTTTTAACTTTAGAATACCTCAAAATTAATCAGCATAATTTATGTTATATATATTTTAGAAAGTAGTTAAGGCATCTAATAAGCTACATATAACAGTAAATGAGTTATTAGCATTATATATAAAATACTTAGTAAGCAGACATTTCAAGTCACCTTGATTTCTTGGATCTGTTGATCTAGACCTCCAATGTCAGCATATGTTTCCTGTGGAGCTTTCTCCAGTTTCATGACAGTCACCATAGGATCTGTGTCATCTGATAAAACTCCAACAACTGCATGAACCTAGGTCACATAAAGATCAGCCCATTCTGATTTCAATTTAATGATATTCCACTGAAAAATTTCTAAATATATCTCTCCTTTTTCCATTTAGGATTCTCTAATGGACATTATTGAGACAAATGTTTCATTTACAACTTGTAACAAAAACATTATACAAAAAATATAATTCAAGTACAAAGAAAAGTGAAATTGGCAGCAACTACCTAGTTCAGCATGACACTTACGAAGAAAGTCTTGGAAGACAAATCTACAAAGTATCACAGATGGAAAGGACACCATTTATAAAGACTTCCATCTTGCACCAGTTTTTGCAGGGGTTTATATCCAATCCAGGAGGATTGAGGTATATATGATGTTATTGGTTGATAGTTCTTGTAATGTGATTGGTGGGATATTGTTCTTACCATCTGTGCTACTTTTGTAGATACGTTCTCCAAGACTTTTTTCACAAGTGTCATACTGAACTAGGCAGTTGCTAACCATTTCACCTTTATTTGCTCATCAGAAAGACTCTGCTTAAATAATTGTTAAGATATGTGAAAAAAATTTACCCATTAATAGGAGATAACATACATCTAATTCTCCTTCATTTTAAAGGGTGCAAGTGTATATATATATTCCAATATTTACTACTTATGGCAACTTGATGTCACTTTAAATTACAGACAGATAGTAATGGTTAATTTTGAAAAGAAGTGTAAAAATTAAAAGTTAAGGAACAAATCAAAACACCAGCATGCATAAATTTATGTTAATGAAACTAGTCAGAAATCCTTGGCAGAATGATAAATCACATAGACAGCAAAATAATCTTGGACTTTTAAAATAAATGAAACTAGAATAACAGAATTCAGGTGGCTGTGATGAGTTACTCCCTAAATTATCTTGCATAACTCACAACGTAGCCCATTTGAAGGCCATAAACCAGGCTACTAGCACAGCTACATAGATTAATAGGAAAAGGAAACTGGACTAATGTCTATAAATAAGCTGAATGTAAAATTTATCAACACACATTTATACAATTGTACATATAAAATAAGTACATCAGTATCTTCAGATAAATGTGTACACATATATACTTCTTTCATACTTAGAACAAGTAAGTTATGTAATAAATATTTTACAGTATGTTACACACTATAACTTGTTTTCATTAAAAATTTTGAAGATACTTTTTACAAATAAAACAATTGTTAAAATTAAAAGCTATTATGGTCTTTGAGAACAAAGGTGATGAAACTACATTTTTAGAATTGAAGTAATATTACAGGATAAACAGAGCATGTATATTTGTAAGGTGTGTCTTACTACTCGAGCATTGGCACCAAGTATGAAGGTGTTTGTTTGTTATGGATTTCGTGCAAAGCAACACAAAGGCTATCTGCACTAGCAGTCCCTAATTTAGCAATGTAAAACTAGAGGGAAGGCAGCTAGTCATCACCACCCACCGCTAACTTTTGGGTTACTCTTTTACCAACGAATAGTGGGATTGACTGTCACATTATAACACCCCCACAGCTGAAAGGGCGAGCATGTTTGGTGTGACGGGGATTCAAACCCGCGACCCACAGATTGCGAATCGAGCATCCTAACCACCTGGCCATGCCGAGCCATATGAAGGTGTTATTCACAATTTTCAATATCTTGATTTATACATTATGGAATGTATACACTTAAATTAGGCAATGATTAATAGATAGAACTAGCCAAATTTTACCTAGCTGGAATAGTTCTGGTAACAATAGTAAAAATTAGCTTTTATACAATGTAATAAAATTTACAGGGTCATGATAATAACTAAAGTCATTATTTTGATTATCTGCAAATGTATAAAATTCTCTTTCATAAGATATTTGTAATGGAGATCATAACATAGTAAAAAAAAATATTTGTAAGTAGTAGACCTTTAAAATATTTATAGTAACAAAAAACATCCCTTATATGCAGTGTAAGGTACATAAAACTTTTTTGCAGACATCCATGCCTCATAACATCAGTTTTTGTAGGAAGGGAGTTGATCTTCAGCAGTGCTACCTTATTCTTTAAAATACCACACTGTATAGAGATTGAAATTCAACTCCTTAATTTTTGAATATGAAAAAAACAACCATGTTTGATGTTTCTGTGTTTATCATAGAAAACCTAAATTTAGTTGCCTTACAGATGAAACTAACTTACCTTGTGATTTAGAAGTACAGAACATCCAGGTTCTAGTTGATCCTTATCAACAAAAGAAAGTATACTAACATAGTGTTCACTCCCCACAGATGTCGACACAATAGCATGGTTGTCATCTATGATTTCCTCTAGGTTTCCTACTGACATCGGTGTACCTCTGAGATCATCCACCTTGGAACGTTCCTCCTATAAAATCACAGTAAATAATCCAACAAGTAAATTAAGTGAAGTAAAAACTCTCATTCACAAGTTTCTACATGACATTTACTTAAAAATACTGTAGACAAGCACTAATTTGAAATAGAACTGTATATTTTTATCATTGTAACTGGAGGAACTTAAAACCAATAAAATAACATAAATTTGCCTGCAGTTACACAGAGTCATGCACCAGACAGGATAAAAAAATTCCATGACCTTCAAGTTTTTGTTCATTTTCCATGACTTTTTTACTATATCTTTTGACCATTTTGAACTTATAGGTGAACAAAATTGACAACACTTGACATGTAATTGAGTAACTTTTATTTTTGAAAAAACAGCATAAGAAAAACAATGAAAAAGAAATAAAAGTAAAGACAATACAAGTAGTAAACAGCTTGCTATATTGGTTTGAATTTTCCTGTAATAGATTTTCTAAAACTTTCACCTCACAATCAGCAGTCTCAATGCCACTTTTCACAAGGCATTCGATTTCACAAACAACATGATCTTGTTACAGTTTTTGGCCTCTTCAGTCAAATAACTGGACTTCTCCAGGCTTTTCAGTCAGTAAGGAGACTTTTTTTTTTCTTTCTTAATAAGAACATCCATCTCATCTTGAACATTCTTGAGTTTATATTATTTCTTTACATTTTTTCTGCTGCTATAGATATATATATACATGGTATCTTTGCATTGAAATGTACATGCCAGCATAGCTTTGTTAACACTGATCTCATGAAGGAGCACATAATCTTTGACAAATTCAATTATAATGTGTTGTCCAAAAAATGACTTTTCATGCAAAAAAAAAAGCCCCTTTCAACACTGGGTTGGCCATGAGATAGAATTAGGAATCTTTTCACAACACTCCACAACTGTTGGTACTCACTTTTTACACCATGTGCTCATAAAGCAAATGATCCATACAGCCTGTTCTGTAATGGAATAAGGAAGAAAATGGGTAGAGAGTTTAATGGGTTTTTTCTATTCGGATCTCAGTGAAGATTGTTTAGCTGTAAAATTTAACATCAACTTTTTTTTCCTTTTCCCTTACAAATTTGGCCACTGTTAGTATTTCTTAATGTTTAGAAATTGTAAAACTACTTGAAAATAATATTACAAACACAAAATTACATTTATTTAGTTTATGAAACTTATAAAGTTAACATGTTACTACTGTCATCTGAATTTAACTTTTTCTAAACTGAAAATGTATTTCCAATAGATACTTCTGCTCACAAAATAGCTTTTCTCAATTAGTACTGCCCTCTATCAGTGCAAATTTTCAATGCTCACTACTAGCCTTCCACCTCCTGCTTCTGCATATCCACATGCAAGTGATTATGCAGCAGCTTTCCACCAATAGGAGCATGACACAACCCCTATTATAACCACCACCTTCTCCACATTTGCATTTGTTAATCACTTGTCAAGATTAGTCAGAAGTCCCACACCACACATCACTGGAAGTGGAGAGGCTGAGTGGGAAATGTGAGCGGAGGTAAGTATCAATTGGAAATACATTTTCAGTTTAGGAAAATGTTAACTTTCAATATGATATCTTACCTCCACTCACAAAATAGATAAAATCCCACACTGAGCTGGTGGAGGGCCAGTGAAAAAAATGACCCCTTTAAGGAAGTGCTCAAAGAGAGACCATGAGGTGTGGAACCAAAAAAGAAAATATCAAACCTCAATGGGAGACTGATCCACATCTGATCCAGGTATACTCTTCACTCTTTTATGACTGTGTCACAAACATAAAAGGCAGAAAAACATGAAGGAATTACAAAATACATATTACCAATTAATTAATGGGGCTCCTGTGTTTAGAGTGGATATGGCACAACAGACTAGTGTTAGCTCTACCTCATCCAGCACCTGGGGGTATCTGGTATTCTGTGGTGGGCAGATGATCACCTACTTCTTCACCTTCAAATGGGATTTGGTAGGGAAGATGAGCTGCCATACCAAAATCTGTCTGCACTTGCATGCATTTCCAACCCAACCAACACCTGATCCACCAAGAACCAACATCCAGTGGATGGTAGAAAGGAGGAAAGCCCTGGTGGGATAACATCTCCAGTCCAAAATCTGGCAGCATATAGTATGGTTCTTTCAATCCGTGGTAGGAGGAGGATACCTAGGCTGTACACAAGTGGGAATACATGTGCTGCGTCCAGCTACAATCAATACCAGATCCACCGGGGATTGACATCCAGCAGATGGTAGGAAGAAGGACCCCAAACCTGGGGTGCATTTCCAGTCTAGAACTTGGCAGCATTGGGCATTTTTCATCCAATCCACAGTAGAAGGAGGGATACTGGCCAAAACACGTACAAGGGCTTACCTAGCTGGACCATCTCCAACCAACACCTTGATCCCCCTGGGAACAGCATCTGGAGGATGGTAGGTAGGATGAACATCTGAGCCTGAGGGACAAACTGCAATATATATAGTCCTGATATGGCAAAGTGCTTCAACCAAAATCTGGCAGTATCTGGAATTGTACATCAGGTCCACGGTAGGAAGTGCTAAACACCACTGACACCCACAGAATGTCACCACCCTAATCTCAAGTGAGTGGTATGACGCATCTCTCAGGAGGACAAGCCTTCATGGTACACCACCCCAGTGGCTAGGAGCTGGTAAATGGCAAGGACTCCCATACTCCACTAGAAGAAAGGAATGCATCACTAGAGACAATGACCTCGATACCCAATTTTGAAAAGCAGAGCTACTACATTTGTGAAGTCAATCAACCAACACCCAATGGCATCTGGAATTGTATGTCAGGTCTGCAGTAGGGTCTCAATGCCATGGAGCATCAGATATTAGCCGCAATCCCTGCCTACTTTACTCATGTGTGTCTATGAATGTATGGTCTGGGACAAGCATATTTAAGAAGCGAAAGACCACTAGAGAGAGATACTAGCAGTCCTATGGAGTGAATAACCAAATCCTGCGATGTAACCATTTTGGCATAAATGACAATTGAATGGAGGTATACAACCAACACCTGGTGGCATCTGGAATTGTCATCAGGTTCACAGTAGGAAGAGCTACAACATAATTGACATTGATCATGGTCACAGAATGGACAGTGCAGATTTTCAAAAAAATTATTCTTGGTCAGGTACCACTCACAACAGAGTGGGATCTACAATATACTAGCAAAAAGACTCCAGTAAGTAAAGTAATAACAAAATCACAGTAAAGAAAACTAAGGAAAACACTGACAAGTTTGTGAGTAAAAAAAAGCATGTCTGTACAGTACTACTGCCAATTGACAAGTGATTAACGAGTGCAAATGTGGAGAGGGCACTGGTTAAAATAGGGGTTATGTTGTGCTCCTATTGGTGGAGAACTGCTGCATAATCATTTACATGTGGATATGCAGAAGTGGGAGATGGAAGGCTGGTGGTGAGCATGGAAAACTTGCACTGACAGATGGTAGTACTAATCAAGAAAAGGTAAGATACTGTATTGGAACTAATACTTATGCTCAAATACAGTGCACTGTTGCTATTTGGTCCAGGAAGTTTCATATATTGAACCAGCAGTGACTTTACATTAGTAACACTGTTATTCATTACTTTAACAGATAAATAAAAAATTGGGAATTAAAAACCTTGGAAATATGGATTGTTAAAAAAAAAGTAAGCAAACAAGGCTGGAGATATTGCAGACATTATTTACTGAAACTACAAACCCCCTATTTTCACTCCATGCTGTTACTTAGAATTACAGTTGATGGAGTCAAAAATAGTGGTTTGTAGTTTGAGTAAATAATGACAACATATTTTTCCAGCCTTGTTACCTTACTTTTATTACAATCCCTATTTGCAGGTTTCTAATTCACAATTTTTTATTTATCTTGTTTGCTGGCTTTTTTTATGCTTGGCTATGGGCAAAGGATTAAGTGATACGGTAGCTAACTTTATACATTGGAATTATAATAAACATAGCTAGTAGCTAGCTGATACAGTTCATGATGATTTACTGTAGCTATTGACTATTTGATTGCATTAGCTCGAGATGTAAAATGTTAAGCTGCAGCTGGAGATCGTCATAGAGATTTTTTTTAGAATAGAGCAAGCATTTATAGTTTCTGTGTAACTAAATTCTCTACATATAATGCATAGAAATGGGCAAATATATGCCTAGATTAAAACACAACCCCAACTAAGCATGTATAAAAGTTTACCAGTAGAAAAGCAGTCTTTTCAAATAAAACATATACTTCTCAAACATTGCTTTAAATAAACCTTCGTGTCTTTTAAAGTAATAATTCTACGATTGTATGTAATAAGATTTACTATTACGTGTATATATTTTTTTTTTACTCCTTCACTTCATACATAATATAGGGGTTGGCTCCCTAAAGATATTGACTGTGTAGTGTATAAAGCATTGAGTATCTACACATTACAGTCATCTAATGTTCATCTATTATTAGCTGGTAATTCCTGTTTCACCCTGTAGTTAAGCTAACTTCAAGGGGTAATGATAACATCATTTATACTAGAATTATGATGTTTTAGCCTATGTAAAATATAGAAGAAACAAATAGACTTGTCAACACCCCTACAACATTTGCAGTACCTTATTTAGTATTCTACAAAAGGTTTGGGTGGAATATACAAAGTTTTTGTTGTAGGCTGGCAAGAGAAT
Organism: Limulus polyphemus; assembly: GCF_000517525.1. Classification (NCBI taxonomy): domain Eukaryota; kingdom Metazoa; phylum Arthropoda; class Merostomata; order Xiphosura; family Limulidae; genus Limulus; species Limulus polyphemus. The sequence continues at coordinate 622,588 of NW_013665883.1, forward strand.
AATAATAAGAAGAATTACAAACTGACTATTTTGAACAAGTTTTCTTTTCTTTCTTAAGTCTAATATACATACTTTTTTGTGCATTTTTATATGTGTACAGCCTTAGCAGGCAATAGTAAAGGATTTAAAGTGCTGTTTAAATTGAATCTTTACTGTCTAAGGTGCTTTTTGCCTGAACGTTGTATTACAGTTTTGTGCAAATCGTTATGAACCCTATTATGAACCTCTATCATGGTTCATGATATGTTACTCAGATGACATATGATTTTTATTTTAAGAGTGGTTTCACCCATACTGAAAATATACAGTGATTTGTGACACAAATGACATTGAGCTTCACTTATTGATGATCATGATTACTCAAACCACTGTTCTGGATCAGCCATGGATTTTGAACTTTGCATGTGCCAGCCATTTTTACACACCAGTTGTCCTAAGAGAATCTAAGCTCTTCAAACACAATGGCAAAATTCTGCTATCTTCAATAACACTTGGATTTTTCAATAAGTCAAACTAACTGAGTTTTAGTTTTTTTCACATCAAAAAGAATCATGTTTAATTCACTACAAGCTATATTTTATTTAATTCTTACTTACAGCTGTCAATATTTCAAGGACCTAAGCTGTAAAGTTTTTACTTGCTTTCTAAATTGTTATCTACAATAATTCCGTACAGATTTATTATTTTTGTTTGCAGCCAAAGTACACAAAATGAAAATATTAGCAGTACATCAACCAGTCCATTGCACTGGTTAAGCCAGTTACACCTCTCATGCTAACTGCACATGATCAAAACAGCCATGCTACTGTAACATCCAACTTGTTTTTATATTAAAAACAAACACTAATCTGAAAATTTTTAAATTGTTATGAAATGGAAACTGAGAAGCTTGAAAATTAAGATGAACTTGTACTGTGTATCACAAATAATTTAGGTGGAAAAATCCCCTTTTTTTTGAATTCCTCATCTTTGTATCTGATTTACAGGGCCTTAACAAGACCAGTTTATATATAAACAAAAATGCTATTGCACTATACTCCAGTCAGCATTGCATATTAAAAAATCATTTAAGCACTTTGTTTACCAATGACCTTTAATAAAAATATTTAAAATCAAATGATAATGCCAACCTCATGTTTTTCTTCCTGTGGTTTTAATCTTTCTTGATTCCTGAGAAACTCTTCTTCCATGAGAAGGTAGTCTTTAATTCTCTCCAACTTGAGAAGTTTTAACCTACATCTTGTATGAGGGGTTACTGATATAAAAAAAGGGACAATAATCACACACACAGTATGAAGTAAGACAGTAGTTCCACATGATATACTTAATAGATATAAAACATAATCTTACAGGTCAAGATCTTTATCAAATGGACTGATACACATTTGTTCCAAATAATTTATTTAAAAGCTGTGAAAAAAACAAAAACATTATGTGATCATCAATACCAGAAGCTTTATATTATGCTTTATGCTTGTATAGACACAAAGTGACTGTTCAAGCAAATATTGTAAAGACAGTTCCCAGGACAATGGAAAAAAACATGGTATATAAGTTTATTAGACATCCAGGACTCTGTCGGGTGCAGCATTTAAAAATATACTAGTATGAAATACTCAAGTACCACTACATGTTCGAAAGACCCAATGTATAGGTTAAGCTCTTCCATTATTCCCAATTACTTACTTAGCTACCCCATGAGGAGAGGGTCCCATACCCAAAAACAAACCCCCATTAGAACACCTACTACTTGATACTTCAGCATGTGGGTCATATTTGATCCTGCTACCTTATGAGTAGAAGTATAAAACAGTAACACAGTGCGGCCAGTAACACAAAATATGATACCAAATTTGGGTTCAACAACCCTGAAAACCTTCTCCTAGAACTCTAACATGACTGGTTGAGCTTTGGGGCATATTCTATCCCCTCCTTAGTAGAGGGGCCATGTCATATAAGTAAGGACACTCCCGCACCACCCTGAGCTTGCCTGCCAAGTTTGATCCTTCTATCTCCAAAACTGTGAAAGGAAATTTTGGTTAAGAAAACAAACACGACTGTACAAAAATAATATTTTCTAAAACAACCTAAAGTTCATTCATTTGTTTAAACAAAATATAGAAGGTATTAAATAGGAGTTGTCCAAGTATCATACCTAGGGGTAATTTGCTAGCAGCTTCTGGACCCTTGGTTTTTCTCTTCTTCTTTCCCACTCTGGTGGGTACTGGTGGTTCATACTTTCTTCTCTTGTCCTTTATTAAAATAGAAAAAAAAACTAGAAATGTTAATATATTTTAAATGTACAAAACAATTAACTTTTTCAGCATGGGCTCAGTTCCTAGGACCGACCTCATAACCATTTTGTGCTTGTTATAGTTTTCATGCTATAACTTTTCAATTAGTATGTTGCCTATCTATCGTGCAAAGTACTATTCATTTTAAGATTAGAAATATTTTTATACATCATAAACTTTTGAAATTTCAAATGAGAAATCTTTATAATGTTCAGATAGTTATCAAACATTTCTTAAGAAAAAACTTTATATTTTTATCTTTATTTTCAGTGATTAATCTCTGTACAGGTTTGGTAAATTTGACCACTCTCGCAACCACCATAAAAAATTAGGAAATAAACATAAATTATGCCTCTTTCATTCTAGAATGAACACAAAAACATAAATTTTTAGACTAAATAGCTTAAATCTCATAATATTATACATGTATATATATTTATATTGACCTTTCAACCTTGCCTGGCTAACAATTGAGAAGTTACAATGATGAGGCTCACGTGCACTCATGTTACCATATCAAATAACATAAAATTGACCTTTGGTCTGTTCAAAGTAACTTGTCTTGGCTGTGTTTTAGGAGACTAGTATTTTGTGAAATACAGTCAAAGTTCAATTATTATACACTATATTTGTATATAGATTATTGTTATTTTGAAATAAGTTCTCAAACTTATTTTTCTTTAAACATAGAACAGTAACTAGAGAAGTAAAGCAAACAATTATCTCGTCTAGTTACGACCTTTGTACTCAGTTGCTGCTTGATGTAGGTTGCTAAGCCTTTAAAAAAATTGTACATGTAGGATATTAAACAAAATATTTTTTTAGATTTTATATATACATTTGAATAACTAGAAAATCACAAATTACTACATTAATACCATAGAATTACACTATAGCTTAATAACTAAGATGTATTTTAGTCTAAAAAAATATGAAATTTCATGCAGACTAAAGACACACCCTACCTCGTTGAAATATTGGTTCAAAAGAAAGAAATGGCGCCAAGTCTGTTAAAATGCCTGAGAAAGCCACTAGGGAGACATTTTGAACTTCATATTGGTTATTCATGTCATATATATAGAAGTAAGTGTATATAAGGGAGTTTTTCCAAAAATGATCAATATCTTAGCAAATTGAAAAGATAAGAGGCTCTTATTTTATATTCTAGCTTTTCAATTTCAGTAAATAGAGTTTCTAATTCATTCAAAACTATAGACTTAGTATTTTGACTTCACAAACATCTAATTTGAACCAGTGCTGTTTTCAACATACCATGTGACACACACAAAAATTGGTGTTTATCTGTTTTTTTTAATATTTGCTTTTAAATTAAGAAATTGAGTAATATATAGTACTAAAATTTGAATTATAATCTACAATTTGATAACAAATTTATTGACATAAATTCATGAAATAGTAGTTCATTAAAATTTTGAATACGAGTCAAAAAATGCAATGACATGGCTTTTCACCTGTGACCCATCTGGAAAGGGTTAAGAGGAGAAAGACATTTTATGAAAATATTGTGAACTAAGCTTTCATTCTAAAAAGTTATTTTATTAACCTTTCTTTAGACATCATGATTTTAATCTAAAACTGGACCAATAATGAACTCTGTTTTACAGATGGCTGTTTGCAGAATGAACAGCCTTTAGTTCCAAATTACAATTCTGATTTCAGAAAATAAATAATATTAAAAAATACCTGTTATGGAGGTAAATGTTAAAGTTCATATATGGTTATTATGTTAGTATAGTTCCTCATTACATGTGGGGAACTATACACCTAACTCTTACAGAAGAAGAATATTTATTACCATTCATAAAAAAATTGCAATATTAATTACTTTACTGGATCAAATCAAAAAACAATAATAGTTAAACCTCTTTCATTCTATTGGAACTAATTGTAAAGCATGAAGTAATGAAAAAATCAAACATTTTTTCATATATAATTTCAATTTAGAATGAGGTATTTAGTGTTTAAAAAAAATCATCAAGAAAGTCAGTTTTTGTTCACTACCTGTAAAAATAAAACTACAAAAAACCTTAGTCAGAAAATGCCAAATGAGCATCCAAGTAGTAAAAACATATTTCCAAGTTCATTCCTAACCACTTTAGAGAAACAAGCTGTCTAAGGAAAGGTGAAAGAAAACCTAGCATAGTAGATGTAGAAGTTTGGTGTAACATAAATATAAACAATATATATATTTTACTACTGCATTTTGTAATATAAAAACAAGATACAACTTTATTATGATGTGATCAAAATCAGTTATTCAAGGAACTCTTCCAGACTTACAGAAGAAGTAACCAGTTACTAATATTTCCTTGGATTATGCAGGCACTCACTAAATTTGAAAAATTATTTCTTATTTGGTTCACCAAAACAAAAAGGGTTTTTGAAAAGTTTTTACATTCTATTTTATTGCTGACTATATTGCTTAATTTGTGGTTATGCTATTAGTCACACTCAAACCAGCCTCTTATATCAATATTACAGAATCCTGCAAGAGGCTGGAACACAACAATTATGTATCCAATAGTTACATAAGGTTGTTAACACTCTTCAAACACATTGTTCTTCATTTGACTCCTAACTTGTGTTTGGATAAACTTTTATTTCCATGACAATGCCAAACAGCTTCATTTACTATAACACCAGCTTAATCCCAGTATTTCTCAAATAAAAATAGTTTAATCATCAAATAGAAAGAATCAAATGAAGAAAGAGGGTATAACTTTAAATATGTTTTGTTACAAAATCATTTAACCTCTTCCTCACAAACTTAATTTTTTTTTCTATTACAACAGAATTCAAAATGATATTACTACCATTGCATTCTTTCTTTCTTGCATTTCATAAAACTCATTCCTGATCAAATATTCAATTAAGAAAAGTCCCTCCACTAATAATAAATGTTCACATGCATATGTACCAATATGTGAAAATGGCCCTCCAATGTTGCAGAGTTATCCTCCAGATCCTCTGACATGAGTAAGATCGTAATGACTATATTCATTCTGATGAAAACACTAACTGGATTCTGTTCTTATTTTACAATGTAGATTTTAGAGCTATGTTCAAAAGTTTATTCACAAGTCAGGAATTCAAAGATCATTCTAAATATTCAAAGACTTGTAAGGCAGCTTTCAAATAGTGTCAGTTGTTTTTTCTTGTTCACAGAAACTATTTTAACAATGTTTGAACAGTAATCACACTTTAAATGTCACTCATATGAAACATTTCTTTTAATCTGTATAATGTCCATTACTTAAACAAAAGTTGTTGTATTAAAAAAATAAATACATCATTTCATCATAATGGTCTGCTCCAATGATTGGAAGTAGCTGTAACATATGATGTTTTGGTGGTTTAAATGTATTGAATGCCTAGTGTACAAGACATAAGAGAAGTGTTACAGTAGAGTAAGTATGAAACATAAAATATACATCAACACTAATAACTTAATGTTGAAAAAGGAGCAGCGGTGTAACTCTACACCCCACCCTGTCACCAAAGGTGCATGTTTAATTTATCCACAATGTTGTTTTAAAAAAATGTGACTGATAATAACACTCTCTTGTAATTTTTTGTTTTGTTGAAGGTCCATGTACACTTTCTAATCAAAATGTCAGTGTTACTCTATGTTTATCTATTATTATGTTTAATTAATAAACAACTTTATGTTAGCCAGCTTGGAATAATGATTGTTAAATAAACATTTGTTCTGTTTCAGTCAACTGCAGTTCTTTTCATTGGCCACATGTTTCGACAGAACATTATCTGTCTTCTACCTGATGAAGAAAGACCAATGTTCTGTCAAAACATGCAGTATTCTCCACCATCAATAAAACTTTTCCTTATGCTTATAAATTGTTGTTTGCCTACCTATTATTATAAGACCATGACTAATTAAAAGAAAATGTTTCTGGTTATATTTGGATAACTAAATATGTTTCTAACATTGTTAGTGCATTTTGTTATTTTAAGTTTGAGGAGAATGCAACAGTTGCTTGAGGTTATGGAGTATCAAACATCAGTGTGGTGTAAAATTGCTAAAAATGTTGAACTCCGTAAAAAATAAGTATCAGTAGTGACTATGATAATCAAATTGCTAAGGCTTAAAGAAACTTAGATATCTGTTTCAAATTAAATCAGTAGGAAGTAACTTGGTTAAAAATTGCTTAAATTTACTCCATTTGAAAATTTACAAACAATTGTTTAATTTGTAAAATATTTCAATACAAGGTTACTTGTGTTTTTGAGAATGATTTTTGTCCAATTGCTAATATATGTATTTTGTCGATTTTAAATAATGTTTGACAAAAAGCCAACAGTTAAAATTATATTTAAACAACTTTTCAATTACGTAAACTGTTACTATATGCAGTTCAACAAAATACATTTCTCTCTTCTACATGTATCTACTATTCAAACATGTTTTAAACCTAATTTTATTCAAATAATTACAGTTAAAACAAAATTAGCTTAAAACTTGTTTGATTACTAACTTTCACCAAATAAAAAAAAAACTTTAATCGAAAAAAATACTATACTTCTTTCTAATCTTTCATACAGAATTATACAAAGCAAAAACAATTAAAGCTTAGAT
>NW_013665883.1:630361-632103 GCF_000517525.1 Limulus polyphemus
AACTAAAAAATGCCTCAGTTTAGATGATATAATTTGCAATACAATATTTTTCTTTTGAAATGATACAAAATGTTTAAAAATGAGATAAAGCATTACTGTGCTAGTTTTTTGTTGTAGAATGGAAAGTACAGATAGAAATTTAATTGAAATACAACACATATAATCACATTTTATTTTTTACAAAGAAATATTTAAATCTATGTCAGCTGTTTTGATTTTATTCATTTTGCCATCCCAAGGTTTACACTAAAGAAAACTAAACATTTACATTAGCTCTTTTTCATGTATATAAATAACAAGTAATGTGTAAAATATAATTAACAAGTAATGTGTCAAATATAATTAACAAGTAATGTGTAAAACGTTTTATGTGTAAGAAGTTAATGAATGAATTTATAAATAATTATAGTATGTATAACAATTCTTAGTTTAACTATCTTACTAGATCTACGGTTAATAAACTGGGTCATGTAATGGAAAATTGTACTTATTCATTTGCTAGTGTTCCGACTCTAACCTGAGCCAATACATCTTGTATAGTAAAACATATTTAAATTAAAAAATGTTGATCATTCAAGTCACAAAAACTTATGAAATAATTTTGAGATCCTGAAATTCGGTCTTATCATAAAAATCTCGTTCAGTGTCTCATAAGTTATATCATGTAATGAGTTATCCAAACCTTCACAGTAGGGAAACAACAAGTACATCTTACTGATTTTAATCATCGATATAACCCTTCCATCAGACTAGTGGTGTTCAGTGAATAAGCTGAAACTTAATATTTCAAATTCCACTTTTTAAGAAACACCTTCATAAAGAATGGGCTTTTTACTTTACTTTTTTAGTATCAGTACCTAGGTCACAACTTCTTTACTGGATGTGTGTTAAACATTGTTAACCTGTACCCTCGCTTTTTTTAATGTAAACAATATCTGTAGTTCACAACATAAGAATTGACTAAAAATAGTCATGTGAATCTCTTTAATTCAATTCATATAAATTAAAACAATCAGATATAACTGACAAAACAATACCTTACCATTCCACTTTGTCAAAATTTTGCTTAATAATCGTGACTTGTAGCGCTACCTCGTTGAAAATGATAATTTAATCTATATTGGATATTTTACCAAAAAGAAAATAACAGAACTATTTCATCTAAATTATAAATGATTTTAATGTATTATTTTATGATGAAAAATCCACATAGACAATATTTGAATGTTAAGAAAATATAATTTATGCTAGATTATTTGAAGACAGTCAACACCGTATATCATTTTATTTTTAAGCTATTGCAAGAGTGTCCACGTCGAGACCGCGGGAATCAAAATCCGTTATGGTTGGTGATCTCGCAACCACCACCTATCCAAACACTGCTAATAACACACTTCAAGACCTACTCTGGGTCGGAAATAAGAGTAATGTCTGCCAACGTCGAGGGGTTCTCTTCGACAAAAAAGACGTTATTTCCGAGATATATCAAGATAAGAGCTACAACATTCTCTTTCTGCAATAAAATTAGCGGACACGACAAGAAGAAAAGTATGAACAGAATTTAGATTCATTGAGCTGTTTTATATACTGTCACTGACCCAAATATCGGAAATTCACTCCTAGTAACGTAGGTACATGACATACGTAGTAACATGACGTTGACTTCATTAGTGTCTGAAAGGTGCCTGCTTTAATCTTTTATCATACCTTAATCAATATAATCTCGAATATAGGTAGTATTA
>NW_013665883.1:632660-661034 GCF_000517525.1 Limulus polyphemus
ACATTTTCTTTCGAAGGAACTAAGATCAGAAGACTCTGCAGACCAGGGTAGATGTTGGAAGTCTGTCTTATGCTCAGTGAGCTAATTATGAAAGATTATAGCACTTTTGCTGGTGGCATTATTTTCCGGAAGTAATTATCTTTGAGTAAAAATAGAATATTGCGGGTGCACCTTGTCAATTAGGGAGGTCAAATATTCATAAACAGAGACACATCCATTAAAGAGAACCAGGGGACTTATCCTGTGCCATGCAAATGAATACCACAATACTGCTTCCCTTCCGGAAGCGTGTACAATAGAAACTATGCGACTTCAATGGATTGTCACCATACTCTAACCCTACTGTTACTATAGAAGGATGTGAAGCGTGATTCATCCGACCATAATACATATTTTTATTGGGAAACCATCCAGTCGACCAGTACCTTGAGATTGTTATTGTTGTTAGCAGAGACAAGTGACTTACATACGGAGGAATACTTACTAATGTTAATTTCGTGGATCTCCCTAAGCATTGTTATGCAGGAAATTAATGTTCCTAGGCCATTATTAAAGTTATTCGTCAATTCAGCCACGATTTAACGTCTATTAGCCTAAAAAATCCCCGATATTTGCTCCCTATCCAAGTTTGGTAGCTCTTTCTTCTGACATTTTCCCTTATTAGGTGAAGTTTCCTGATCTGATAACCATGCAATGTAAACTCAGGATACAATATCTTTTGATTTTCTCGTCAGCTCGACTATTTTTACAATCGAGCTTCAACAATAACACCTAGTTCCAAGTTTGATAAATTTTTCGCCTTTCACATTATAACAACTGATGCTCATACAATTTATCATCTGTATTTCTAGACCCATGATGTTTTTATTTCTTTAATATGTATACACCTACTTTGTATAAACAGGAAATGACGTCTAGTTATTTTGTAGGAATGGGTTTCTAATATTTCAGCCAGTGAATGTGGTGGGCACAACGCAGATAGTGTGTCTTTGTGCTAGATTAAACAAAAACAACAGAATAATGGATTGATCACTAAAAGTAAAATCTAATTTACTTTCTCAGTTATATCACAATTAATAAGATCTTCTGCTCAAAAGTAACCTATGACAGATAACACAGGCCTGAAATGTTTTATTGTCTTGAACTTTTTACATGTTCTATAGTGATTTCTGTACGCCGAATCCGAAAATGATATCCATTATTCTCCATCACGTACACATTTTTCACAAAACGCCATATGCACTTCTACATAACTGAATCATTTTCATTGAAATCAGATCACATTTTGTTATGCTTAAAATATTGACAAGCATTGGCTATAGATTTTTCTAGACAAATCGAAATTTGAGTCTTATCGATCGTTCTAGAACCCATGAGAAACACACCGCTAGTATATAAACAGTTAACAGGCCGCATGACGTGTCATTCTGGATAGTATTTGTTTGTGAGTGCACTTTGACATTATTGTTTTCTTTTCAATATTATTTATTCGTCGCTATGGCAACAAAAGGTGTGTGAATGACCCAAAAATATTCTGTTATGTTTGTGTTAAATTTTTTGTAAAGAAACAAAGGCAAAACATTACAGAATTTGCAAAAAAAGCGTATTACGCGTATTTTTGAATAAAACTTGGGGACCAAGACAAATCATGGGTTCCACACAAAGTTTGCATAATTTGTGTCGAAGAGTTGAGACAATGGACTAAAGGTAAGAAAAAGTATTTGCCTTTTGCAATTCCAATGGTCTGGTGTAAGCCTAGAAACCATGGAGATGACTGCTATTTTTGCTCATCTTTCTTATTCGAACCTCCAATCTGTTACAAGACCTGTTGCTCATGTACCCACTCCACCAGAGACTCTTGTTAGTTAAAAAAAAAATAATAACTGTTCTTAACGATTACATTTATAAATATATTGTTCACTTGTAAAAAAAAAAATGTAAATTTGAAAATATTGTTTGTGAATTACTTTTATGTATTTCTCAATTGTCATAAATTATACCTCACATTAATAATATAAACTTGAAGTTATATTTATTACCTTGTTCTTTTGTAGAATAATATGTACTTCTTAACCCTGTAGCTTTTTAAACATTTTTTAAAACTATTTATGCAGTCACTGATACCATAGGAGTCATATAAAAAAATGTTAGCAAAAATATCAATGGTATTGCAATTAATACAACTAATTACTGTGAGACTTCACTAAATATTTTACGTCGGAAATTAATTATTTCACCTAATTCTTTGTCTGTTCTTTACAATGAGTATTTTAATATGCAAAGACATAAAATGAGTCCATTTGTTATAATGTGAGTGACCCATTAGTATAGAATGGTATAAAAAAAGCTGCTAATTGGAGTTAAAATATTGTTTCTGAACTTTAGTTTTTATACTGCTCACAAGATACTTTCTTTAAATTATATTATTTGATTGTGTCTATTTCTAAATTCATTGTTGTTTTTATTAACTTAAAATTATATTGTAATATCATTATATTTTAGTATTCATTTTTAAAAGCATTGGTTTCACTGAGCCAACTATTACTGTGATCTGAGGGATGTTAAATTCTACAGATGTCACAAGTGGAAATGTTGAAGTAATAACAAGTTTTTAACTCAAAAGAAATAGATAAATCACTATCTCAATAGTAATTTCCATAAAGTCATTCAACACTATAAATTTAACTGCTTTTTCTTCCACAAGAAAGTTAATCTACACAGCGAGAGAGAGAGAAAAGGATCTGTCCTGTCTACTACTTCTAGAAGGCTAATCAGTGTAATAGAATTAACTATCCTGCTTGCTACAAATTATCTACTATTAAATCAGCATGACAAAAGCATCTGCTTTGTGTACTACTTTCTAGAATCCTTAATATTTAATAGCAACTTCTGTCATGCCTGCCACTTCTGGTTTCTGATTAAACAAATTAGCAAACAACATATTAGACAAAACATTAAACTTACAGAGAATATGTCCTTTGTGCAAATTCAATTATTGGAAGATATTACAAACTATATGGAATAGTTTTAAATAAGGTAAAACTCTTGTAAGTATATACGTCTTAATAAAACAGTATCAGGAAAAGAGAAATATCTTTCATAATACTCAAAAATGTTTAGTATTTTGACTTATAATGACATAGAAAACAATTTTATAAATTGATTATTTTTATTTGTTTACAACTATTTTTCTTGCATGAAAACTTTATAAGTTATATTCAGACATTTCACAGAGGACTTACAAGCATAGAAATTAACCCACAGTCATCTGCTTTTACTAAATTATGAAGCTCTTTAAGGATGATAGAGAAATAATACTCATCACAAGAAAGATACAGGATTATTGGTTCATACATAAAGTTGCCCGAGATGTTGATATGAACTTCACAATTAATAAAAAAAAAGATTAACAAAAAACCTGTGAGGCAATCAATGAGGTCTTTTTAAATGTTTTAGCATGTGAAAAATATGTGACTTGAAATAAAACACAAAAAAAAACACATTAGGAATCAAAGTGATTTAATAATACACAAAAAATTCTCAACAAGGAATAAGAACTTTGTAAAAAACAATAACAATCTTTGCTATTTGCTGTACATCAGTAGCTTAACTACAGCATATTAATTAACTAGTAAAGATGTTGTAGGCATCTTTTCTTCATCACTCTTAAGAGAGAAAGAACCTTCTAAATCTGGCACATTGTTGACTTTAGTTATTCTCAGGTTCTCTATCAGTGGCTGATTAACTGAGGCTGATTTCTCTCCTAGGGTAACGCCTTGTGAAGTTACTTTCATTAAAGTTGTTTGTCTGATCTTGTCATATACTCTCTGATCCTGATAACAGAAATGTTTTAACAAATTACATTTTTTTCTTAAAATTTAGAATTAAATTAATATCAATTAACTCCCAAAACTTCATAGCTCATAACAGTTACTTCTCTCATTCTAACATACTACATGATTCTATAAGAGAAACATATTGTAAACTTTTTTACACTAGCATTTTGGAAATGAAAAAAAAAAAAATTGAAAATACTTACTGAATAATGATTTGAATGAAATTTAAGAGCTTAAAGTATATACTATTGTATGGTACAATTAAAAAAAATCTTAAAGTGAGAACATGAAAATAAAATCAAATTCATTTGTATTAGTGTTTAAGTTATAGTGTAAAAAAGTAAAGCACTTTAGTTTCTGATGAAAAAGACACTTAAATGACTGATGTAGAACTACTAATAAGAAGTAGATAAAACCAAAAAATCACAATTTTGCATGTTATAATAGAATTTTTAGCAAAACAAAAACCACTTAATGATTAACTATGCAAAATAAAAAGCATGAATGATGAGATAGAACAAATATAAGAATTTTGGACACAAATTGTTTATTCTGGAGAGAGCTGAATATGAAAACATTACTGATGAAATAAATAGTTTGTAGTGAATACTCTCAAACCAATCAAATGCAGCACAATGAAACTTTCTGGTTGAATTTTTCTATACAATACTGGAGAATTGAATGTGATGTTTTTAGAAGTTTTCCTCTTTTTCTTTTTTGTCTATTTCGTATATACACTCAAAGCTACACTGATAAATTTGATAGCCAACAGCACCAACCACCAACTCTTGGGTTACTCTAATCAAATAGTTTTACTTGACCATCACTCTTATAATGCACACATGACCATAAAATGCAGAAAGTGATTTTGTAGAAATCCAATATGAATCTGAGGGTCCATGGTTCATATTCCAACTAACCACTAGCCCATGCCTTCTTTGTGACACAGCCCAGAAAACACAACAGAGAAAACAATAACTTCTTCTTCCTTAATATTACTGCAATAGTATATACTTTTTGAAATATTGTAGTTGTGAATAACAGAATAAATTACAAAAAACAACACAGGAGTCATAATGATTTATTTATATTAGATGAAGGGAATCAACACTACAACTAATTGCACAGGATTCAGTTCTTTTAGTAATGAAGAATATATATCTAAAAGTATTAATTATCTTACAATTTACTGTTAAAAAGAAAACTGTACTGAGCTTTTCTTTAACTGATGTAGAACAGTGATAATAACAAAGTATCAAATGTTGCTCACCTTCAAAGACACTGAAGCTTTTACTTTCAAAAAGCCAGTTTGAAAGTGTTTGTTAAAAACCTTTATTTCTTCCTGGTCTTTCTCAACTTCTTCATTCTTTAATGAGAAACTTGGCAATGATTCCTTTAAAGCAGCTACCGATGCTTCCCTTACTAAAGCTGCTAAATCTGCACCTCTGTATAAAGTATATAATGACTATATTTTTATCTTAATTAGTTGCAAGCAGAATAAAAATAATCTAAAAGAGGTAGAGGTTTATTATAATTGTCAGTCATTAACCAGTAAGAAGCTCAGGAAATAATTGGTACATTTTATAACCAAACACTTCATAAGTTAGTTTTTGTTTAGTGCAAAAATGAACAATGGTCTATCTGCACTCATTTTTATAAATGCCCAAATATTTTCTCATTAATAACAGAAAATATCTAATGTGAATACCTGATAACTCAATTGTGTCATTTTCTAAATTAAGATTTTAACAAATGGATCGGTCCTTACTGAATTTTACCACAGAAAGGTGAAATGAAATTGCACACTTAAGATGGAAGAAATGAATAACAATCAAATCATATATGAACAAACATAACATTTGTGAATACCACTGCTAATTATTAATATACCTAAGGATGAGTTTGACAAATTTCTCCTTAAAAATGGCATGATATGTATATTTCATAGTTAAAACATTTTCATTAACGATTAAGAAAAGTAACTGAGCTTACGTGAATCCTTCACACCGAGAATCATTTCCAATAGCTTTCAAATCAACATCACTAGCAAGGCAAGGTTTTTTACCATTCTGTAACATGTAGAAATAAACTTTATAAGCCTATGAATAAAACTCTACATGTAACTATAAAAGTGTAATTGAATGTTCATAGATGTAACACATGTTAAATTTGTTTATGTGCTACTGAAATAAATGCATCTGCATGTGTATCATTACACATTTCTGTGCTTAATTAATGTCTCAAAAATTTTCATAGCAATATTAAGTATAATATATTTGTACCTGCTTTGTATTTTCATATTAAAATAGCAGTATTAATCTTAATAATGTCACCAATAACTTACTGTTACATCTGTAATTATTAGTTAATTTCTATACTGCTTGTAACAGGAACCATCAAGACATACTTATACATTTGTAACAAAATAATTATAAGTGAAAAGAAAAAACAGGCAACTGGAACTTTTCTATTGAATGATCTCAAAGTTATTTAGTTCTTAAATGCCTAGTTGTGTCAAATGGACACATAACCATTAGACTGCTTGTTATATTGCATTACAAAAAAAACAAAAAAACTACAGGATGAAATAGTTTGAAACTTCAGAAAAACTTTCTACAGATTACATACCCTAGGAAAATAAAATATCTTATTTTTTCATGAAATACTTCTATGAATTCATAGCTTTGAAAATTTAAAAAAGATTTCATTGTGATGCATTTTTTTAAAAGAACAATTAAAAATTTTCCTACATTCTTCTAAAACTTTCTTATGAAGGTTTTATTTTATAAAACCAAATTTCATCTTAATATATATATTAATTAATATATATTTAATATATTTTTATTTAATATATTTACTTAATATATTTTTTATGTTTAGTCATTTATTTTGAATGCAAAGGGAAGGGTATGTTTGAAGTAAGATTTAACATACATTTGAGACAGTTATTAGATATTTTGAAATACAAGTGAAAATGCATTTGAGGAACAAAAAATATCCTCTGAAAATGTGGGTAGTTATGAAAAGAAAAAAAAAGAGATCAACAATATAATATTTCCAATCATCTTGTAGTTCACTGTCATAGCACACACATTAATAAAATGAAGTTTGAACAAAGAAAATCTGTTTAACTCTTATACTAAACACCATTTTTTTTTAGTATTTTGAATACTCCAATACTTAAGTATTGAAAGTATTAGTAGCAAACAAATTCAGTTTGTCTGTAACATAAAACTTTATGCTGTTATTGAAAGTGATGATTATACCTTTGTTATAGTCCTTAAAATGTCCACACGATCTTCAGGTGTTGGCAGTCCCACAAATAATAACTTGTCCAAACGCCCAGGGCGAAGCATTGCACGATCAATAATATCTGGCCTATTAGTTGCTCCCACAACAAAAACTTGTTTTCTGGCCTCCAGCCCATCCATTTCTGTTAGCAGCTGGTTTACTACCCGAGCACTAGATCCACTCTGAAGTATGTACAAAACCCAATAGCAAGTTAAATTATCTACTTTATATGAAATATGGAATTAACTTCATTACATTTATTCCAAAATACCAAAAAAGTTAACTTGTCTATTTATTAGTTTTCAGGAAAGAATTCTCTCTTTACTTGGTTCATTTTCGAGGCACAAAAGCCAAAATATTTACTTTCATGTTTAATACCAATAATAACAATTGTTCACTTTAAATCCACTATGAAATAAGCAGAAAACTTATTTTGAAAATGTTCTTATGAATCATCAGAAAATAAGTGGAAAAGTACAGCCTGGAATGTTGTATTAAATGTTGATTGGTTAACATCAAGGGATCTGTACGGTGTAAAAGCCCCCAAAATGTCACAAATGTTGATTTATCTCTTCTCTATAAAGGTTTCATTTTGATATGATTAGAAAATATTATTCTATTAATCTACCTATGAGGTAGATTCAACTCAATCAAAAAGCCAGTTTAAGTATGTACTCAGATAAGTTTAAAGCTTGATGGTGGAACATATTTTTCGTAGAGAATCATGAGGTTAACAGTATATGCAGCTGGCTATCACAGAAAAACTTTTCAATGCTTTAGGATGGAATCTTCCAATCTAGCCCTCTGAGTGCATAATTAACTTTCAGGTGGGTTCTCAAACAGTGTCATTTATCCACTAAAAAAATGAAATTTAGAATATGACCTTTTTTAGTACTTTTTCAATAACAAAATCCACTATTTGTGCTTTTGCTTGGTGATGTACACACGTGTGAGTATCCCAATTGTTGTGGTATGAGGAAAAGTGTTTGTGACACCACGGAGTGAATCCGCTTGTCGCACCAAATGGCTATAAATGTCAAGTTGGATAAATCCAGCAGTGATAGCATCCAAGAGCTAGAGTAACAAAAAGGTTAACCTGATGTAGCTGACGTACAGTAGGGCAAAATTGTTCTCTAGTTAAAGGATAATACTTCAATCTATATAATGCCAAATTAATAACTTTTTAAAGCAACTTTGTTGTTGGTTATAGATGTTTTATAACTGAGGAAGGAAGTTCTCAGACTACAGTACTACAGTGTTAATCAGTTGTTTTAGGACAACACAGGTAGCTACTAGATTTTCATTTTGAAACAGGGCTGCTTCAACCAGTGTAACAAACAAGGTCAGCATACAGAAGCTCACATACACAAACACACAGCCAGCTTAGATGAGACAACAGTACATATTTATTAATACCTCTGCAGAATCTGTACGCCTTGGACACAACGCATCAAGTTCATCAAAAAATATCACACAAGGAACAGAATTTCGGGCTCGCTGGAAACACTGTCGAACTGCTCGTTCACTCTCCCCTACATACTGGAATATTAACAAAGCATAGAGTCTGTCAAGCTGCTCATTTTGTGTAAATTTTAAATATTTTCTAAATTGATACAGCTGAACATTACACTTAAACAATTAATATTTTTTTAAATATTAAAGAAACAGAACAAAACTTAACTACTATAAATAAGGAAACTAATACTGGTAATGCAGATCACTGTGAATTGTTTTTCATTAACAATTACTCTCTATTCAAATTTCAACTTCTTTCCTTCAAAACAACAGGATCACATTTTGGCAAATCAGAATAAAATACTCTCCCATTATTCAACTGATCTAACTTCATAACAAAGCTATGAAATACTCTTAATGTGTAGATTCCAATAAAAATAATTCTAAAATACTATTACTGCATATAAACAGAATAACATTAGTCATGTTGCAGATTACATAGCTACTTTAACAACAATATTATAAAATAAAAACAATTATTTCACATTTATCTTAAAAAAGAAAGATATAAAATATATCAACACAATGTGGTCAAAATATGAAAATAAGTACAAAAATGTCACCCCCCCCCCCCAATGGCTCAGCAGAAAATCTGCAAGCTTACAATGCTAAAAATCAGGCTTCAATATCTGGGGTGGGCATTGCAAAGATAGTTCATTGTGTAGCTTTACGCTTAACAACAAACAAGCAAACCACGAATGTCATGAAAGAAGAAGAAACTTCGAGAGAAACTATCATTAACAAAAGTTTTGTCAGTGGAGGTATTAAAAGTAAAATCATATTTTGAATAATAATCTTATATTACTTGAACATTAAAGTTTCAAATATGCATTTTACACATAAATATTTTGTTCTTATGAACATATTTTATTAAATTCCGACTATGGTAAGCTAATATCTTAGCTGTTCTTTCAAGATAAACACATACCATGTTCAGTAGTTCAGGTCCTTTCACCGAGATGAAATTTATCCCCGATTCATTGGCAATAGCCTAGGTGTATGCAAAATAAATATAAATTACAAATCCTTCTTAGTAGAATATACATACTCTGAAGTTAACCACTTGATGGTTCTTTATTACCTTGTAATCTACGATCAAGTGAACATACAAGTTATAAAATAGACATAGGTGAAAACAGAATAACAAATTTTACAGTGTATCAAATTTAATAGAATATACATTAAAAGCATAATAAGATCACAATTTTTTAAATTACTTATAAACTGTACAAACTTCTATTTTATAATTATATACCAAGATAAATTCTGAACAACTTAGCAAAATGAAAATTATGCATTATTATGATTTATGATTCAGTTAGCATATTTTTGTAAGCAGTCCATTTTAAACCTGCAATGTCTTCTCTGTTATAGGAGTCATAGCAAATAATGACACTTATTCTGTATTAACCCACTGACTGCTGATTCGCCATATAGAGTATGGTCCACCTTTGGCAGTCAAATGTGAGTGTGCAACTCACAAAAATTATGCATGTGTTTAAAGCAGCCACAGTGAAAGGTTTAACATTACTTGAAAAATACCTAAATTGACATATTAGATATATTAATAGAAAATATTCATAATTAAATTATATCTTTAGTTTGTTAATGAGCAAAACAAAAACAACTATATGTTCTTTGAATGAGGCTACATTGTATGACAACAAATAATAAGAATGGTAGTCCTTGAATTATAAATAACAAGAGAGTATTGAGATAATAAGCTATAAAGATATATTTCATCTGACTATGTCTTTTATACTAGCAACAAACAATGATATTTTTTAGGTTTTTCCTTTTTTTTTCAGATAACTAGTTAATTGTTCATATTTAGAAAAAAAACCTGTATAAATATTATAACCTAAGATGCTTGCAACAAAGAGAGTACTTATATATAAGCAACTGTTAAAAACCTAAAACTTAATAATTCGTACAAAACAAATGCAAATATTTTAAAACTAAACTATCTTTTGTATACCCTAAAAACAAAAAAGAATATGTAACTTTGAGATTTTTAAGTCAAACAATCTTACTCCAGCTGCTTAAATATTCAGATGAATCTCTCATCATAGTTTTATTCCTTCAGGATAAATGCATCATAATGTAGCTATTGTATTTAATAAACCTATTTAGTCCATAAGAATGTACAATACATTTAAGTCTCTGCTTACACAGAAACCAAGACTAAAATTAAAAGCAAACCTTTGCCAGTAATGTCTTTCCACATCCAGGTGGTCCACATAGCAGTATTCCTGTTGAGGTTGTTAGTCCTAATGATTCAAATCTTTCTCTGTGTCTAATTGGAGCCTAAAATATACATAAAATTGCTTTTAAAAAATGGTAAAAGATTGAAATTAATACGTAAGTGAACAACTTACGATACGAGAGCCTGATATTTTCATTTAACATCATGTATCTCAGTAAATCAAGCATTTGTTGAAATTCTACTTGAAATTATGTTTTCTTTTTTAATAGTTTATTTAATTTTATTTAAAAAAGTATTTTTTCAATATTTGTATTTCATTACAAAACATTTTAATTATTTATTATGAATAATGCAATACACTTGCAACTAAAAATCAAGGTTTTCTAGTTATCACCTCTTCTGATAGTCCCCTTGGCTTAAGATCCCAGATGATACTGAAAATTTACTATTATATAAAGAGTGCTAAGGATATTATAATTTAAATGTCTGTCACTCTGAAACAGTCTCAAGTCATCAAAGCTTAAACCTTTTGGCCAAAAAATATACATTGTCTAGCAACTATATTAAATGTTTTATGTATCAGCCTTATAAACTATAAATAAGCATGTTGTATTTCTAAAGATATGCACTGTATCTTAAATACTCCAACAATAGTTTGATGAATTCAGAGTATCTAAAACAAAAATCAGATATGATAAACATTTGTTTGTTTGAACACAAAGCTAGATAATGAATTATATATATGTACTTTGTCCACTGCAGGGTACTGAACCCACGATTTTAGTGGTATAAGTCTATAAATGTACCACTGAGCCACTAAGGGACAATATGATAAACATAATAGTCAACTCTAGTTTTCTAGAAATCTGGCTACATTTTTGCAAGTACTCTGGCATTTCCAGAGGAATTTTAATATGTAAAGTAAATAAATATCTTCTCACGATATCAGGTGTTAACATTTTCCTAAATGTATGTCTAATAATATTTACCTCCGGGGACACTATAGCTATTTCTTAATCGCCAGGGTTTTCACTCTTTGCCCATCTAAGCATTGAAAATGCTTGCTCCAGTCTTTTATACTCCACTCGAATACCCTTGGGAAATCTAATTTGCAAATTTCTCAACCAACTTCAATGCGTCCTCTATCTAGGTACTGTATATAAGCATATCATCAGATAATGTAATCACTTTTTCAAGACATAAACCGGCTTTCAGTGGGGAGAGTGTCAGCAGAAGTAAGTATTATTGGAAATACATTTTCAGTTTAGGAAAATGTTAACTTCCAAAACATACTTATCTCAGCTGACACTATAGCTAGAATTCCACATTGAGAAGGTGGAGGGGGCTGATACAGGCATGAACCATATAGAAAGCATCTGTATAGAACAGAAGTGTACCAAGATAGATGGTACAAGAATGGGGGAACTGCAATACATCCAGAACAGGTATGTTTTTCACCTGGAACTCAGTTCCTATATGAAAGGTGGAATGGAATATGAGTAATCATCAGTATAGGCCAACCCTAACTAGATAGCCAATGTTGCACAACTCGGGGTTAGAATTATATCTCACGTTGGTGGCTAGGGCTATTGGACCACAATGTTATATATACACTTGATTGGATCTCAACCTGTAGCCATAGAGTGATACATTTCGCTCCACTTAAATCACAATGAGAAAGTAAGCAACACCAAAGTGGACAAACTTTCTCCTCAACCTGAAGAAGTCCAAAAGGCAACACCCCAGGCTCATAATGATGGGATTGTGTATGCAGTACTCAACCAAAGGAACAGAACTCATCAGGTCTGAAATTATGAACATTCATCCTCACTGCCCAACCAAGTTGGCAAGGAGTATTCTGCTTGTCTCTGGAATTATGGAAAGGACGTGGAACCTTTGCTCAATCAAAGACCTAGGATGGGACCACTTCATGTTCAGAATCATGATGATCTCCTTCCATAAACAATATACAAAAGCAACATTGATCAAAGAGAAAGGCCATGCCCCCCCCCCCAAACCAGATAGTTTCATGTCAAATCTGAACCAGAATTACGAGCAGGATCCTGAGGAGGTTAGTGCCACTCCTACTGACATCTGGCAAAAACATCCAGGGACCTGAGTAGGAGGGTCCCCAATTTTGCCCTCTTCATCAAGAGAAGAGGAACACACTCAAACACTCTGGAGGAAATGCCTCTGTCTGTTACCACAATGTCTGGATACTGGAGGTCGTAAGGACTTCCAAACTCCACTAATACAGTCTGGGGGGGGGGTAATATACGTTGGGGAGAATAGAGCTCTGGAAACTGTGCAATAGGTGAATCTAATTCACTACATTTTTAAAAGCAAACTGACCCCTGAGTTATTCAACCTGAAGATCGACAGGAATGAGCAGGATCCTCTTTAGCTTTACTCATGATAGTCCATGAGTAGTGGTCCATAATAATAAAGTAATACCATCTGGTAGGAACACAGATGGTCTTATGAAATACCCCATCTCAATAGATCCTGTTGCAACCTGTAGTAATTATAGTGAAAGTGATTGCTAGTGCAGAATTGAAAAGAGAAAGCATACCTGCCTGGACAACACTCACCACAGAGTGGGATCCAGTAAAAATTAAGGGGATATGGAAATAAAAGAGTATATGATTGAGAAAAATACTTACTTCTGGTTAAAATCTAACAGATGTGGTCAAAATAGCCACAGGGGTTAGTCAAAAACCCTCAGAAGAGGAAAGTGCAAGATCATGTAAGAAATGAGATAGGAAAGTATTAGGAGTGATCCACATACCAGACCACACAATGTCTTCCGGAGGGCAATTAAACTAGGGGCCATTGACAGAGATATGACAAAACTGGTAAGATGTGACACGCAAAGATTCCTCTCCTGTAATGGGAATCCATTATAGGCCATGGGAATAAACTTATGAAGCCACCTCGTTAGGGTAATGGAAGATAAATCACGAGAAATAGAAGGATTCCAATGAGTGAACAATCAATTCCTACTACCTCAAAATGAGTTAGTACAAGCCACAAAAAACTTGAGGGCCCTAACAGGACATAATAAATGGTCAGAATTTGAGGGGTCATAAAGGTGAGAAATGGCTGACAAATAGATTGGTGAGAAGGATATTTCCCCTTCCCTGGCTGCCAGAGTCTTGGGAAGAAAAGACCTATCAGGGTAAAGCAGGACAAATTTAGAATGATAAAGAATCCGATGTACATGGATTGCAAACAACTCCGACTGACAAGGTCCATAAGCCAACAACAACAAAAAATACAAGTTAAGAGAAAGGTGAAATAAAGAACACGAAGCTAAAGGCTCAAGGGAGGATGAGACAATGTATGTAAAACAACTGTAAAATCCCAATTCGGTATTTGAAAAGGTCATTTGGGTCGAAGAATACAAAAGGATTTGAGTAGACCTGATAGTACTGAGGATTAAAAAATCTTCTGATATTTGGACTACTGAAAAATAGTGGATAAGGATGCCTTATATAAAGCCACTGTAGATGAAGCAAGACCCTTCTCAAATACCTAAGTCATAAAACGAGATATGGTAGATACTTTAGAATGAAGAGTTGGAATTCCTTTTAATACACCACTGAGGATAAGTACTCCATTTCCATTGATAAATGGCTGTGGTTGGCCTATGGAGAGATTTAGTTACATAGAGAAACCTTAGAAGTTAAACCCTTGTTGGGCAAAGTACCGCTTAACTTCCAAGCATGAAAATTGAGTTTCTGAACATCTGGGTGGAGAATATCTGATCGAGGTTGTCTCAACAGAGACTCACAATGTGGAAGAGGTAGGGGGTGGACATTCCGGCAGATACCAAAGAAGTGGAAATCACTTTTGAGCTGGCCAATATAGTGCAACTAAGAGAACTTGATAGGCAGTGGAACAAACCACAGTCAGGACACAAAACGATAGCCAAATCAGGGGAAAGGCATACAGATGTAAACCTGTTCAGTCCTGACTGAACACATCTAATGCCAATGCCTGAGGATGAGATATTGGAGACCAAAACACCTGCAGTTGAGAATTCCAATGAGTCGCAAAGGCATTGATTGTTGGAGACCCGAACTGAGAGCAAATCCACTGAAAAACCTTGTAATGTAGCATCCATTCCATCGGAAGAATCTGGTTGGGTCGAGACAAGTGATCTACAATTAAATTCATCACTCCTGGAACTTGACATGCTAAAATACTGATACTATGGAAATGAGCCCAGTAGAGAAAATCCAAGGTACGAAAACAAAGTTCTCGAGAATGTGTGGCTCCTTAACAAGAAATCTGAGATACCACCATGGAATTGTTCGAATGTATCATGACAGTTTTTCCCTTGAAGAGAGACAAACCTTGAACCATTACCTGGTCTACTGCAAGAAGTTTGAGAATGTTGATATGGGGGATAAACTTGTCTTCCATCCAAATACCCTGGAACTCCTAGCCTTGACCATAAGCTCCCCATCCCTGAAGAGATGCATCTGTGAACAGATGGATCTTAGGACAAGGTGGTGGAAAAGGTACTTCAATAATAATGTTCTTCCAATCCAACCACCATTATAAATTGACGATTTTGCTCTTGAGTAATGTGACAGAATGATACAAAGGATCAGAATATATGATCAATTTGTCACGAACCACTGATGGGATCTCATATGTGCTCATCCCTAAGAAATGAGAGGCTCAAGGGATGCCCACATCCCCAAAAGAAAGTGAACTATCTGCACAGTAGGAGAAGGAAACATAATTAAAAGCCTGATAGCTCTTTCCAGGGCTTGAAGAAACCTGACATGGAAAGTTGACACAAGTAAATGAACGGTTAAAAATGTTTTGGCATTTTGCTAAAGAAAAATACTAAATTCATCATTCTGTACAAGTTTCTGAGATTTTCTAAACAAAACAATTAGAATACTGAATTTCTTATTATCTCAATTAGAATCAAAAGACAGTACACGACCCAAGGAAAGACTACCACTAAGTTATAAAATGAATGAAGCTAAGAAAATAGATAAATTTCTAGATTTGCCTTGACAAATGTTTTTTGCATGCACCTTTTTGTTTTACAAATGACTTGTGAAATTATGAAGTTAAGATACCAAGATCAACAACTTTCCTGTTCAAATGTCTAGAATGTGTTATATGTGATTACATCTGTTATGGCAAAAAACTGCACATATGTGCCTTCATCAATCATAAACCACAAGTTTATAACTGTTACTGTCTTGTTGTGGTTTAAGTTTGTAATACGTCACATAACTTTTATGCATCCTGTATACAGAGGCAGCACCAGCCTTTTCCTGGTGAGGGAGCTACACAAAAAATTGAGGGGGCTGCATTCTATATTTTTTGGGTGCACATACTTTAGTGTTTTGGAAGAGAAAGAAAAAAAAAACTTTTTGCTGATTTTCAGAGCTACAGGAGAGGCTAAGACACATTTTATAGTAACTTCAGCCAAGCAAGCCCCCTTTATTGCTGCCCATGCCTGTACATGCACACACATATACATTTATTTTGTATCATTTCAGCTTGACATCTCTTTTTAACAAAAAAAATAGCATGATGAAGCTGAATACAATGAAGAGCACTGCCCAATATGCCATAAAAGTTTTACATGCACAAAATAAATATTTGAAAATGTGTCTTACTTAAAGGTAAAACCTTAAAATGTTTGTTGTTAAACTTACTAATATTGCCAGCTGTAGTTCCTCCCTCACACCTTGAAGGGCTCCAATATCATCCCATGTAACATCTGGTACAGTGGCAAATCCTTCTCGTTTTGCTGATGGTTGAACAACAGTTACAGCTTCCTGTTTATAAGTGTGTATCAATTATTGCTCTGAAACTCTAGATTTGCTAAGTTAATTTTTATTTATTAAAGTTTAGATTTAGCAAAAACAAAGAAAATTGCTCTTTTTTGCATCATATTTGTGACTTTTGTTTGTAGGTATCATTGTAATAAATGTTCATCAAACATAGTTTAAACAAAATTAAATCTCAATAAATCTAAGTGTAAACTTCTTTCATTTTTTCCATTTAATTACAAAAGAGCAAAACCAATGTTCCTTTATACAACAACAATAACAGATATTGAGCTGTTGCTATTTCATGTTCATGGATAACAAATTATTATTTTTAAATACTTTTTAAGCTTGGTGGAAAATTAGTATGAATACTGTATTGTTATTCCATATTTTTCATTACTACAATTTACTCAGTTCAAAACTAAGCTTCTTGTACATATAAAAACCCTGCTTATATTTTAACCAGAAATAATTGATAAACACGACTCAAGCTAGTGTAGAAGTCAGAGCATCTAATCTTATAACAAGTCTACTTTAAATGATAGGTCTAAACTTATACTAACTAGTGACCAGGATCCACTTATAACAATACAATATAAAATGTTACAAGTATATATGACAACAGTGAGGTTGTTTACATTTCAGTGCTAATTAAAAATTAGCACTAAATACACACTAGAACAGTGCAAGAAGATTGCTGCCTGTGATTTTGCTTTATAGGAACAAGTGGATTAATGTAGAAATTAATAACAGGCTCATTCTGCTATTGCTATTAACATTTAGCTGAGGCATTGTGTATATTTACCCTTGGCTGACAATGTGGAAAAATTTCCAAGATAAATGAATCACTTTTGACGGCAAAAATAAATTTTAGTTTATATATATATATATTTAACTTTACATGTATCAAGTGATAAAACAATTTTACATGCTTCCCTCTGATCTGTAATATTAATTTCTTATTTAATTAAATTACTTGTCAATAAGTACTAACTTGTTTTTGGAAAACTTACTTCCCAATATTTTATGTATATATATAATTCCTACATGCTGAAGGCAGTTCTCAAGATTCTTGTCGTGAAAATAAAATTATCATGTGAAGCTCTTCTTACAAAAATATTTTTCGAAATGGCCTAGTTGATATCATGTACCCTTATTATCATAGTGATGCTAGTTTCTTTAGTTGAGAATAATTTTAATAATCTATTTTTTCTATCCAGTAAAAAAAAAGTGTGCTGGAAACATTCTTGACCGTTTTATGAAAAAGTTTATTAACTTGACAGAAAAATACAATTTACCTGAAAATCAACCATCTCTATATAAAGTTCTTGAAGTTGTTCTGTTGATAAAGGAGGCTGATCTTGAAGCCATTTCAATGCTTAAACAGAAAATGTTGGGATTAACTCATGGACAAAGTAGCCACCATAACCACAGATACAAATTGTGTGTATCTATGCAAAGGAAAACATTCAAAATTGTGTAATATGTCCTTAGTATACCATTATGGTTAAATGCTAGGACTTTACATAATAAAGAAACTGTATACATTCAATGTCTGAAACCTAACCTGAACATTAGTCATTTCACAGCTCAAATACTTTACGGGCAAGTATAGCCAAATATTTAGTTAGTTTAAAAATATTAACTTGTAAATTAAACAAAAATATATACACAATGTTTCCTGACTGACTAAAATACTACAACTAAATCTGATTTCTAAGACCAAGTTATTTATTCTCAATTGTGGTTACAAAGTGCTTTTTATGCACAACCTTCTACAGTAAATCAGATCCGAAAGCAATGTATATGATACAGTAACAAATTATTTTAGAAAAGAAAGATTAATTTTATTTTTTACTTTTGATACAAAAATAAGTCTTTATGTTTGTTTAAGTACAAGAGCATAATTATGACATAAAGATATGTACAATAATACTTGTGAGTTATGACAATTACCTATACAGACATCTTGTGAGTTATGAAACCTATCTGTATAGAGATTCTTGTGAGTTATGATACAAATTTATACGGCCATACTTACATTATAACATACTTTTATAAAATAATAAATTACAACACACATACTTATGTGATATTATATATGATACCCATATAACATTTATATGCCCTATAATAGATATTATGTAAGAACTTGTGTAAATTATGTGATATGTCCATGTGTCATACTAAATATTTAGGCAAGAAGCATGACTACATCTATATAAACATTATCATGGAGACAATTAAGTATATGCAGTTGCTAGCCAGCTGCTTTTTACTTGTTATGGAATAGAATTCTTTGGTGATGCTGTCAGTGTCTTTGAAAAAGACCTGATTACAAAATAAAATGCATGTACCTTCTTCAAGCTTTTCTTTAGAAATAGAATTTGGTGTAGAGATATCTAACTTTGGTCTAAGCTGTTTATCTGAAATGGTCTGTACAATTGTTTTTCCATTAGAAAGATGTTCTTCAGACAATGCAACCTGAAGTTCCTGGACACTGGATTTAAATTTTGTGTCCAGCTTGGTGGGTTCTTGTAAGGCACTGAATACCCTGAAAAGAATCAAGAAGTTTGAATATCAACATAAAAAAGCTCATGAGGATACCCAAATGATGATCTAAGCCAGAGTGGTCATAGAGGCATTTTTTGTGGCTTACCTGTCACTCATAATTAAGACTAATTATAATTCATTGTAATTCTTATTAAATATTTTTAGTAACTCTTCTGGTGGAAATTATTATATAATTATAAGAATGTTCTTCATGACAAAACTATGTAAATTCTCCCACACTGTTTCAGAACAGAAAAAAAACAACAACTAAAACAATCTCATTCAATTTCACAAAAATTATGCTTCATTAAAGTATTTTAATTGATAATCAAAATACTAATTAGTGTAAAATTTGAATTTGGTAAACAAGTATTTTATATGAAAGCTTTTTCCTCTATGTGAGAGATTTTTAATTAAAAAAACAAGTATTCAAAAAGTATCAGCGTACATTTCATTCCAAATATTTTAAGTTGTTTCCAAAATAAATTTTATCATACATGATTCAATTTCATATGTTATAGGTTACTTAAACATATTGATATTTTGTTATTTACTCAGACAGACTGACTTATTTCCTTTGATATTCATTGGTTACATATTTACAAATTTGCAAGGTGACAAAAACATTAAAGAGTTGACTGATTATTATATTATAAACATTTTTGTTCTTTGTTTAATACACTGAAAATCTATCCTCTATTTTCACTGAAACATAAGACCTTATGCACAAAACAACCACCTAACAATGGCTATCGGATTAGATTCATGGTTGATAAAAATGTACCTAAAATGGATTTATGATTGTAAAGCATCAGTGGTGCACTTTAATTAGCCTTACGAACACCAATTTGATTTGCTAAAACAAAAATAAATAGGTGGAGTTCCTAGTATCCAATGTCCAATAACAAAGTGTTGATAAGAACTTGCAGTTTCTATCTCATATTGCATAAACTTACCTTGGTACTTGGTCAAAATTAAAATTGCGCTAATGGTGTCACATGATAACATGCTCCAGTAAAATATTACAGCTGGTGTTCTGAATACAGTTTCTAAAAGCCATTTGTTGCAATTGTAATATAACTGATCAATAAAAAATTCAAAATAATGTGGTTGGTTGAAACAGCTAGAATACAAACTACACTAGTTACTGAAAAGTTAGCATACAAATTCGATGTGTATCTTTCACAATTTCTCAACCTTATAAAGATGATTTATTCTACATATCACTAGTTCTTATAAAGTCTTTACACGATATTACATTTATGGTACAACTACTGATCATAAACTAACTACAGTAAAAGTTCTCTAAACCAGTCCTCTCTGTGTTAATAGCCACATTTTCTGTTATAATTTTTATATATATTACAGATCTTATAATATCAGACACCCCTCTAAACTGGCTATTGGCCATATCACATAGATGTTTTAAAGAGTTTTAGAGTAATTTTGACCCCATTTTACACTAACGCCTCAATTATCCATGCCTCTGTTATCCGTGATCCTTGATTATTCACGGGTTTTTTCTTTCCCCAAAATATTCTTAAAATAATTGTGCCATTACAATTCTAGACAATAATTTACATGTTTTGGAAGAATTGTCACTTAGAAATTAATCGTGGTTGCAAAAGTTCAGGTGTTCCATGATATCTGGGGTTCAAATCATAAGTCGGCTGGTTTAAGCCTAGCCTTGCCTCTTTCATTTTTGGCTGTTAAGACAGGAATACAAAATATTTGTAGCTTGGTTAACTGTATTTGATTAGTGAATAAAAACATAGTATACAAAAACACATAAAGATTTTTTTAAACATTTCTTTCAACTTCAGTTGTCATCTGCTGTTCTGTGCTGCACAGCAGTCATCCTTTAACCATAGTTGCATGTTCAGGTTGTGTTGGGTTGCCCAGTTATGTATTGGTAACCAAACAACACTTGGCTTTTATGATTATGATTACTTTTTATAATTTTTCATGATAACGTGATTAAACGATGGTAAAGAGATTATAAATTAAAACAAGGAACTTAAATATATTGAAAAATCTTACTTAGATTAAACAATATGTTAACTAGCGAGATACACCAGTGTCTCGATTATCTGCCGTTTCTGTTATCTACGATTACAGTTTACTAATGTATGAATTTACTGATGTCAAAAGACATAATTATGCCAAAACTTATCTGTGTGATGGCACTCATGACAAAAGCTTACATTCTACTGGTGCAGATTAATTTATCTTGCAAACATCTTTGAGAATACTGTCATACAAGTAATACACGTAAACAATATGGTGCATTACATGCTGATTTTGATTCCAAGCAAATTTGGAAGGTTTTATATATATAGTTCAGAATAGTGGTGTGTTAAATACTTTTTGGTGCACTTCCCAAAGATTTTTGGACATTCCCAGAATTTTAGACCTTTATTCAAAGAAGTCATAAATCTACAACAGTCACAATATTAAGGTAACCAGTGAGTACGTGGTCAATAGGAGAATAAATGTAAAGGGATAAATCACACTTATAGGATAAAATGTTGTGTAACTCTTCTAAACAAAATTACTGATAAATTATTTTTTATATAATTATTATAGTTATTTTTCACAGTTAATTTAATAAATGAAAGTACAGATACAAAATAAAAAACTCACTAAAAATGTGAAGATTTATTCTACTTTTGAATTCCCATGCTTTACCTCAAACTATTAATTTTCATTTTGACACCTTTCAAATCTTTCCTGGACAAGTATGCCAATGGCATAATATACCAAGGGTATTAAATGTTCCTTTTATGATGACTAACCTGGGGACTATTTCAGTAATGCACTAATTTTTGTAAGATCAAAATAACTTATTTAATGGAAGCAGCCTATCTCTAAATAGTAATTTGTTAAGAACTTTTAGTATGTTGTAAAATGATCCTTTATGACCAAGTTTTAGGAAGACAAAAACTAAGCCTTGTCCAGTCCTTATGCTCCATTTAGGCAGGACCTGGGTATTGTTTAAGTTATATATCAGTATTACAATTGCCTTCATACTTCATGACAATCAACAGTAAAGAAACATATTGATGTAGATAAAACAATGTTTATACATAAAATACACATATCGACCAGCTAAATGTGCCAGAATTAACCTGTGTGTGATTTTTTGGTGCTAATGATAATGAATTTTTTGTCACCTGTGTCCTATAAACATTACTGAATTACATGAAATTCATTGACTTTTCCTGGACTGGTGATGCAAAGTATAAATTTCCCTGACATTTTTCCTGGTTTCCTTGACCTGTGAGAACAATGAGCCTACTTCTTTGTTACTATTATAGCAACACTGTGAGCTTACAATATTATTTTCTATTTTACTAAACCTACTAACAATTCTAATTGTCCCAAATTAATTTCTCTGGTACTTCTTTTCCAATATAATTATCATTAATTACTGCTTGGATATTAACTCCTTAAACCCGAGTGGCCGTTCCCAGTGTCTGACTGAAAATCCCAATTTACCTATCGAAAAGTGACAGCATCTGATAACATTTATGTCCCTTTTATTGAAAATTAATCCAAACCATGTTATTATCAGCCTTTTATAAACAGTACAGAATTTTTTTAAGATACTGTGATGATTATTAGGGTATCATAAAAATAATTCTGGCAGAAAGTGCAAAAAAATTACAGGTTTAAAGAGTTAAAACTACTTGATCAATAATCTTTGACTTAAACCTACTTCTCAACTACCCACATGGTACAGTTATATAAAATAGCTTTTTCAATAACACATATCTGGGATAGAAATTTTAAAACAATTATCTACACAATAATGATTAGTCTACAATTTAAAATTACATTATAACTGTATGTACACATTGTCTCCATTCTTTTTTTACAATCAATCAGCAACTTATTCGTATGGAAGAAAATAAAATAAACCACTATTTGAAATATATAAACTTGTAAAAATGATGAAGAGGTAACTAAATTACCTGTTAATGGCACAAATTGCTGCTTCTCGTGTCAAAGCCATCAAGTCAGCTCCAACACATCCTGGTGTCATTTTAGCCAACAAGTTGAAATCAACAGAAGAATGAAGTTTCAAGTTTCTGCATAAGACTTTAAGTATTCTGAAAGTGACAATTTATCATGACATTTAAACTAACAGAAAATTCATAAATAAAATATCCATATGGATAATAGAAAATTTAAACACTCTCTGTATAGCTTTAAGATATTGTGAATGAGTTATTATTTTCGGTAGGTTCTTACCTCCTCTCACATGTATAACTCTTCTCGTTCAGTTCTGCCCTCTATATGAAAAATTTTTTTAGCATATCACAAGCCTTGAACTCCCACGTATCACATGTAAATCATCATGGGACAACCTCCACAATTAGGAGTGTGACAAACCCTCCTGATGCATGTTACTCCCTCTATTCAATTCTACCAAACTATCACTTTGAGATCAGGCATATAGGAAATCACCAGTTTGAAGTGAGGAGGAAGGGTGGGAAGTGTAAGAGGAGGTAAGTACCTATCAGAAATCTATTTTCAGTGTCAGAAAATAATAACTTCTGATATGGTACATTAACTCCACTCATATGTATAGCTAGAATCCCACACTGAATAAGTAGAGGGAAAGAAATGAGTATCCTTTGAAAGCATCCAAAGAACATCCACAAAATGTGATCCCTGTTGGGAGAGGAACACATGTGAGAAACCACATCACTTCTGTACCAGGCATACTCTGCACCCAGTATAGAAATAGGCATCACCTACAGGGACAGAAAGTGGGATGTTTGGTTTCTTCTGAATTTCATGCAAGGCTACACGAGGGCTATCTGCACTAACCATCCTTAATTTAGCAATGAAAGACTAGAGGTAAGGCAGCTAGTCATCACCATCTACCACCAACTCTTGGGTCAATCACAATATCTATTAAGCCTGTTAAATTAAAACTAAGAACCCTTTAATAAACTGAGAATTATCAGTTAAAAGATCTCACTTCAAAATTTCCACTATATGATGATATACAGTATTTGCATTAGTTAAGTGAACAATTCATGTACAATTCTTAAAGAAGATTGAAATATAATATTTTACATGTACAAGTGAGGTTGTGGGTGGGAACTGTGAAATTTAGGTAAACATATTTTAATCTCAACATTTTGCAAGACTTTGATTTTTGTTGAGCAATTAATCAAGTGTTAAAAATTTTGTTACATATTTAAATATGGTTTCCTCTTCAGAGTACTTTTAAAATTTCAGAATCACTTATTAACCAAATTAGTATATAAAAATTAAATGTTGGTGGGGATGAAGTTTAGCTGAATATAATTTATACAATAGATTTAGGCACTGTGATAACATTTTGTGTTGGACTAAAGCTTCTTAAAAAAAAGAACACATATGCTAATGTTCTTTACCACTTCTTTCGTGCTCCAGGGAACACTTATAAAGATTTTCATAAATAAGCTAATGAATATGATATAAGTGAAGACTTAAATAACATAAACTTATAGTTTACAGAAAGTTAATATTTAAATAAACCAAATTTTTTTTTATTCAATTAAATCTATCCTACAAATCAGGTATCCGAAAGATTAAAGCATTTCTAAACTTACTACTAAATTGATTATCACAATAAAGGTCTTTCAGATTTGTAAACTATATTATGGTCTTCTCTTACAGTAAATTATTGTTCATAACTAGAAACACATACTCTTTCAGAGTACATGGATGTTTTTA
This sequence comes from Limulus polyphemus, assembly GCF_000517525.1. NCBI lineage: Eukaryota > Metazoa > Arthropoda > Merostomata > Xiphosura > Limulidae > Limulus > Limulus polyphemus. The sequence continues at coordinate 657,602 of NW_013665883.1, forward strand.
AAAAGCTGAAAATCTGGATTAGATTTCTAGCTAGTATCTTCTCGTGGATATTATTTTTTAAGATAACTGACCAGAAAAAGACATTTTTCAGCATAAAATCAACAGAGGTGCTTCATTTTTTGTATGAATTTTGTCAAAATGTAAATTTTTGGAATTCAATAAAACTTATTTTCAAGAAAAATATAAATTTATTAATGTGGTTCCTCTTGACATCAGAAGCAGGAAGGTACTGATAACCAACAAAACTTACTTGTTTGGATATTTTTCTTAACCAATCAATAATTACTACTAACTACTAAAAATGTGGATGAGAAATTTTGTATATGGTTTTTAATTTGCTTTGCTTTATTGGCATTAAAATAACTTTGTACTAGAAGTATATTTATCCCAAAGAATTACAGAATTTATAATTGGTAATTTTGGTTTTGTTTTCAGCAAACAGAAATTTTTTAAAATAAAATCAATGATTTTTAAACCAATGTAAGAAACTGTAATTATAAAGTTTCAATAAATACCAAAGGTTTCAAGTATCAATTATACAATGTAGGAAACTTAAAATAAACAAAACCATAAACAGGAGAAAAAGTACCTAGCTACCTGCTTCTTGCAGCCTCATCAGGAATACCCAAACAAATTTCTCGATCAAATCGCCCAGCACGACGTAATGCAGGATCAAGGGAATCAGGACGGTTTGTAGCACCAATTACCAAAACTTGTATTGTAGTGTCTTTCTGGTTAAGCTCTTTAGTATAAAAATAAATATATATTCTAAATACACTGTAATACTATGTACATTTTAGTAGAACAAGTACAAATATCAGGAAAAAACAGATTAACAATACTCGTGCATGTAGTTTCAAGACATTTTTAAAGTTTCTTTGAGTTCATTTCAAGTAATATAGAAATATCTATAAATGTAAAGTATCAAATCTTGTGATTGTTTAAAAGTAAGGTTGACATTTGTAACATCATACACAAACAACTACAGTAAAATTTTATAAAACTGAATGTAACACTATATCTAAACAAACTAATTGTAAACTAATACAAAATACATATAATACTATGAAGAATCAAACAATAATGTACAAATAAAACTAAAAGTAACACTAAAAACAATTAAAAAACTCCCAAATATTACAAAACTAAATGTAATACATTAAAATTTACCAAAGTATAGCATAACGTTAATTTGGAAAATCTTTCTTTGAATGTGTGACTTCAACCTAGCACCTTTATAACAACATAAGTGCACTTAAAGTATGTTTACCATCCATGCATGTCAGAAGTTGTGCAACTATCCTCTTTTCCATCTCTCTCTGAGCATTTTCTCTCTTGGGAGTGACAGCATCAATTTCATCAATAAAAAGAATACAAGGAGCACTATTTACTGCTTTTTCAAACAGATCTCGAATTGTTTCCTCTGATTCACCTGAAACTCCTGACACTATTTCTGTTGCAGCTATCTTTATGAAAGGAAGACCCAGCTCCTGAAAAATTATTGTTATTTTATAAATTGTAAAAAACAAAAACATACAAAAATCAATCCAGATAAACAAGGTATTTGTATATATAAACAAATATATAATTAATCTACTCAACAGCATCAACCCTTTCAGGGATGATGAGCACCTTTCATGTATTGAATGGACACCTGCATACCAAATTTTCAAATCTAAGTAAAAATATTAAAGTAAGTGTATTTAAAAAAATTTTTTATCACAATTATTTTACAATTGATGCTTTTATAATGTTATAACATTTAGTGTGACTTGCAAAGCATAACGAAAAAATGTTCAAACATTGATTTCTGCAAAGCTGCAAAGAGCCTTGACTATAAACAATGCACTTATCAATTTTTTTTTATAGTTTTTTCTGCATATCTCAAAACATAGGATTACATTTGTTAACAATCATTCCTTGAGAATAAAATTCTGAAGGTTTTGTTTCTCACATGATTTTCATTCTCTTTCTCTGATTTTATTAGGATGGACTCTAGTTTAAACCTTTTATGACCTCAGACAGTGTGATGTGAACATTTTTGAAAACACCTACTGGCAAAGTTGAAATACCACTATATAGAGCAGATTATAAACTATTCACACCAATGTACAGTTTTAAAAAGTGGAATGAGAAGTAATTTATGGTTTCATGGGAAAGTAATCAGATGTAGTTCCTGCAAAGAACAACAAAGGAAAGTCTGGAAGACTTAAGAACAAACTAAATATCTGGGAGTTTGTTTACAGTTTCTTAAAATATTCTTTTCATTCCTGAAAATGTTTTGGTGTTAAAATAGGTTTGTTCAAAAGCTATGGAAATTTTCTTCTGTGACAAGACATGCCTTATTAGGTTTAGGGCATGGAAGGTGAAGGCAAAATATACTGGCGACTTAAATTCGTTTTTATTGAATATTATTGTTAAGGTTCTTGTATTTAAACAATGTACATCAATAAACAAACTTATAATTTATTGCAAAGAAAGTATATTTTTAATATATAAATTTATTTCATCAAAAAATATAAGTGGCAAAAATATTGTTTCTTAGTATGACCTGACTTCATTTTGAAAGGTCAAGTCTTACATCACCAATAAATCTGTTAGTTTCTAGAGTAAAAAGGAAGAAAATAAAGAAATATCAGTACCCCCCTCCCACTTTGGAAAGGGTTAAAGTTAATATAATTGAAAAGATAATTTATAACACAGAAGTATATTGACTGGTCATACCCGTGTAACATTATTAGTCTGCATTTACTGGCTATAATATATCATAAATAACAACTGATATTCTATAAAATAATTTTAAATATTATCATAAATTTTAAAGCAACACTTTAGAGCAATTACTTGAGAGAAAGAAACTAAAAATTGATATTTTGGCAATGGTACAATCAACAGTTTTCAGTACCTACCCCTGCAATGGCATGGCCTAGCAGGGTTTTCCCACATCCTGGGGGTCCATGAAGAAGAAACCCTCTTGGAGGAATAACACCCAATTGCTCATACACTTCTGGATGTTTCATGTGTACTAGAAGTTGACAGATATCCTATACCATATTGAATTTAAAAAGGTTAACTCAAATAAACAAACAGAGTTTAGTTAAATAATGATAAATAAGACTAGTTGTCTAGAACCATTACAAATTACAATGCTCAGTATTAGTTGTGAAATAATGGTTATATTAGGTAATATAGTGCTATCCAAAAAATTAAATTATTTAAGAAATTTGGAAATGGTAGAGTGATAACCAGTATGCAGCTATTTCAGTAATTTAAACCAACACTTCAGTCCGTGTTTATAAACTACCTTTATCATAATATATAATTGCAACATATTTTCATTTATTTTATATGAATACTATAACACATAAATAAAAATATCATAACAAGTTTTTGAATACAAAGAGGAAAAGGTTTAATAATTATAGTGTAAGTG
>NW_013665883.1:662000-663866 GCF_000517525.1 Limulus polyphemus
AAGGTTTAATAATTATAGTGTAAGTGTTTTTAAGCATGAACTAAAATTTCATGCATTACAGAATAAACAAGAGAATGCTAAAAATATATGGTTGTACTTTTTATATATTTTCCTAACTGTTATAAGTTAACATTTTCCTAACTGAAAATGTATTTCCAATAATACTTACCTCTGTTGACACTATAACTATTTCTCTATCTCCAGGGTTTCCACACTTTGCCCATCTAAGCATTGAAAATGCTTGCCCCAGTCTTTTATACCCCTCTCAAATGCCCTTGGCAAATTTTAATTCTCCACCGACTTCAATGTGCCCTCTATCTAGGTACTGTATATAAGCATCTCATTCAGATAATGTAATCACTTTTTCGAGACATAAACTGGCTTTCAGTGGGGAGGTATGGTGGGAGAGTATCAGCAGAGGTAAGTATTATTGGAATTACATTTTCAGTTTAGGAAAAATGTTAACTTCCAAAACATACTTACCTCAGCTGACACTATAGCTAGAATCCCACATTGAAAAGGTGGAGGGGACCTGTGCAGGCATGAACCATACAGAAAGCACCTGTATAGAACTGCACTACATTCAGAACAAGTATACTCTTCACCAGGAATCCAGCTCCTATATCAAAGGTGGAACAGAATACGAGTAATAGCCAGTATAGGCCAGCCCCAACCACAACTCAGGGTTGGAATTAAGGAGTCATGGATCCTATATCCCACGTTGGTGGATAGGGTTATTGAACTGCAGTATTATATATACTTTTGATTTAATCCCAACCTGTGCCATAGAGTGATGTGTTTCGCACCACCGGAATCATGACAAGAAAGTAAGCAACATCGAAGTGGACAAACTTTTTCCTCCACCTGAAGAAGTCCTAAAGGCAACACCTCAGGCTTGGAATGACTGGATTGTTTATGACATACTCAACCAAAGGAACAGAACTCATCCGGTCAGGAATTATGAACCACATCACTTTCGGGATTATGAGGAGATAGTGGACCTCCTTCCATGAACAATATATGAAACCGACATTGATCAAAGAGAAGTACCATGTACCTCCCAACCGGATAGCTTTGTGTCAAATCTGAACTGGAATTATGAGTAGGCTCCTGCAGAAACTGGTACCACTCTTACTGACATCTGGGAAAACATCCAGGGACCTGAGTAGGAGGACCCCCAATCACACCCTCTTCTCTAAGAGTGGAGGAACACATTTAAACACTGGAGGAAAAGCCCCTGTCCACCACTCCAACAACTTGGGTGGTAAGGACTCCCAAGCTCCTCCTGTAGAGTATGTGTTTGGGGATAATATGTGTTGGGGAGCCCTGAGTAACAGTGCTCTGTAAACTGTGCAAGTTCCCTACACTTTTAAAAGCAAACCCTGAAGATTGGCATGGATAAGCAGGATCCCCTCTAGCTTTACTTATGATAGTCCATGGGTAATAATAATAATAAGGCACCTTGATGGTCTTATGGAACATCACATTTCAACAGAGCCTGTTGAAACCTGTAGTGATTATAGTGAAAGTGATTGCTAGTGCGGAATTTAAAAAGAAAGCATACCTGCCTGGGCAACACTCTCCACAGAGTGGGATCCAGTGAAAAAATAAAGGGACCCTAGAAAAAAAAAAAAAAAAAGAGTATACGATTGAGGAAAATACCTCTGGTGAAAACTAATAAATGTAGTCAAAATAGCTATAGGGGTTAGTCAAAAAACCTCACAAGAGGAAACTGCCAGATCATGTAAGGAAAGAGATAGGAAAGTATTAAGAGTGATCCACATACCAGACTACACAATGTCTTCTGGAGGGCAATTCAACCGAGGGCCATTGACAGAGATATAACAAAACTGGTAAGATGTGACA
>NW_013665883.1:663982-694688 GCF_000517525.1 Limulus polyphemus
CATGTAAAGATTCCTCTCCTGTAATGGGAATCTATTATAGGCCATGGGAATAAACTTATGAAACCACCTCATTTGGGTAATGGGGGGGTAGTAATGGGAAAAAGAAAGATTCCAATGAAGGAACAAATGATTCCTACTACCTCGAAATGAGTTAGTACGATCTACCTAACACTTGAGGGCCCTAACAGGACATAACAAAAAAGTTCAGATTGGAGCAGTCATAAAGGTGCGGAATGTTTGGCAAACAGATTGAGTATCTTTCCCCTTTCCTAGCTTTCAGAGTCTTGGACAGAAAGAACCTATTAGGGTAAAACAGGACAAATGTGGAATGATGAAGAGTTAGAAGCACAGGAATTGCAAACAACTTCAACCAATGACATCCACAAACCAATAACTATAAATAATACAATTTAAGAGAAAAGTGAAAGAAATAACACAAAACTAAGGACTCAAAAGGAGGATGAGACAAAGCATGTAAAACAACTGTAAAATCCGAATTTGGTAATTGAAAAGGTCATTTGGGTCAAACAATACAAAGGGTTTTGAGTAGAACTGATAGTACTGAGGATTCAAAAAACCTTCTGATAATTGGAATACCTAAAAATATTGGATAAGAATGCAGTATATAAAGCAACTGTAAGTGAAGCAAGACCCCTCTCAAATACCCAAGTCATAAAACAGGATATGGTAGATATTTTAGGATGAAGAAGGTTGAAATTCCTTTTAAAACACCACTGATGATAAGTATTCCATTTCCGTTGATAAATGGCTATGGTTGGCCTATGGAGAGATTTAGTTAAATACACAGAAACTGTAAAAGTTAAACCCTGATGTTGAGGATGAGGTATTAGAGACCAAAACTGAGATAAATCCATTGAAAAACCTTGTGATGTATCATCCATTCTGTTGGAAGAATCTGGTTGGATTGAGACAAGTGATCTGCAATTAAATTGATCACTCCTGAAACACGACAGATACAATAGGAATGAGCCCAGTAGAGAACATCCAAGGTACAAAAACAAGGTATCGAGAATGTGTGCTTCTCTGACTAGAAATCTGAGATACCACCATGGAATTTTCGGAATGTAACATGACAAATTTTTTCCCTTCAAGAGACACAGATCTTGTACCATTGCCTGGTGTATTGCAAGGCGTTTGAGAGGGTAGACTTGATTTCCATCCAAATATACTGAAACTCCTGACCTTGAAGATAAGCTCCCCATCCCTGAAGAGATGTATCTGGGAACAGATGGATCTCGGGACAAGGTGGTGGAATGGTACCCCAATAGTTGTGTTGTTCAAATCCAACCACCATCTGCAATTGACGATGTTGCTCCTGAGTAATGAGACAAGACGATCTAAAGGATCAGAAAACACGATTCTTTAATCGTGCAGTGATCACTGAACGGACCTCGTACAAGTTCATCCCAAAGAAATGAGAGGCTCGAGGGATGCCCACATCCCCAATAGAGAGAGAACCCTCTGTGTAGTTAAGAGAAGGAGACATAAGTAAAAGCTTGAGGGATCTTTCCATGGTTTGAAGCCTGATAGTGGTTGGTTGAACATGACTTACGAGATGGATGATATATTGCATTGGTGACAAAATAGATTTCTCCAGTCTGACACAGAAGCTTGCTTTTGTGTTTTCTGAAAGAAAAATCTGAAAGTGTCCTTCATCTATTTGACAGGAAGATACCAAAAGAATCCACTCCTCTATATGATGATGTAGCTACAGGTCCAAGAAATGTAGATGATGAGAAAAGGCTCAAACAACTCTGCAGAAGACATAAGGTGCTGATGCAAGACCAAAAGGTAGAGCCCTGAACTGCAGAACCTGACTATTGTGCATAAATCTGAGAAACCTCCGGGAAGATTCCGCTATGGGAATATGAAGATAAGCATTGGTAACATCGAACTTGGTCATCCATAGCCCTGGAGCAAAGTGCCATCGTAGGTTGAGAAAGGATTCGATAATAAATCGAAGAGGATCTGAAATTAGTTGAGTAGAGACAGATCGATAATTTGATACCAATCTCCTGTCTTCTTGAGCACCATAATTAAATGGGAATAAAATCCTGGAAGAACTGGATCAATCATCTACTACTGCACTTTTGACTAACAGCTCTCTTATCGCCTGGGAACTAAGCTCCACTCGTTGCGAATATGTTGGAGGTGACAAGGCAACAAGTTGTGCAGATAAAGGTGGAAGTGATGTAAATTGAGTGACCAATTCTGAATTCAGAACATGGAATACTCATAGATCCCTGGTGAAAGAATTTCATATGCCCAGAAAATGATGTAAATGTGGTCCTACTGCTCCCCTGCCCACAGGATAGATACTGACGCTGTTGTCGATGGTTCGTCCGAGCTGAAAATCCTCGAGAATACAGACGGACTCTAGTATGGGAACCAAAGGAGAGGGTCGAGAACACTAAGAGCTGACATTCCTGATTTAGCACCAATGACGATAAAGAAGAATGTAAACAAACTGAATCAAATCTTGATTCTAACATCCCTGGAACTCTGGCAAACAACATGGGATGAGGAAAAAGGAGTATCCTGTAACTCTCTTTAGGGCAGAAGATGGTAAATGAACACTTTTTAAAACAGTCTCTACCCAATAAATCCCAACAACAAACCAGCCAGAAAACCATAACATGGGGGACAAAGCATAGATATCCCATAGAGTAACTGAGCAGCAAATCTCTCAGCATTAACAACAATATCAGGAAAAGGAGAAAAAACCAAGTAGTCACTTGCCATCCTTGTTGTCAAGAAGGAAGGATTAGAGTCAAATGCAATAGGAGAGTCCCCCAAAACCTCACAAACCCGAGAAACTATCTGACTAAGAATGACCTAGTAAAAGAAGGAGCCAGAAAAAAAACGAGTCTATATTCTCCCTAGCTGATTAGAATCATGTGTAAAAGTCACGTCAGAACCCCCCAGAGAGACACTCCCAGTCCAGAGGTGTAAGAGGAGAGGTCTGAATTGCCTCTATAATAGAAACGTTAACTCGAGAATTCTTACCCATTGGTACGTGTTCTTTTTTGTTTTTTAATTAAAGTAATTTATAAATATATGAAGCTATAACTATAGTAATAAAAACCGAGTTCATAGTTGCAATGTAAACTGTGAAAAAACACAACACTCCTGTTTATAGAAACCCGTACCGAATGCTTTGTCAAGAAAAAGTGATAACATTATCTGAATGAGGTGCTTATATACAGTATCTAGATAGAGGGTGCATTGAAGATGGTGGAGAAATTAGCAAATTAGAATTTGCCAAGGCATTCGAATGTGGTATAAAAGACTGAAGCAAGCATTTTTAATGCTTAGATAGGCAAAGAGTAGAAACCCTGGAGATATAGAAATAGCTGTAGTATCAGCAGAGGTATGTTTTGGAATTAATGTGTCTCATGGATCTACAATATATCATAAACCCATTTACTTGAATAATAAAATTTAAAAAATATTAAAATCTGAGTAAGTAAACTCTATAACCTAAAAGAAGTTTCAAAAATGGAAAGTATACATTCTCATACTTCAATGAAGATTTCTGTACAATTGTTTAGCACATCTTAGCTGTGGTATAAAATATAAAATGTATCAAAGGAAAATAAGCGTCTTTGACAAAGGAGTGCTCAAAATGACTGAGATTGTAACTGGGGGACTTTAAAAAGGAAAAATAGATATGATTAAAAAAGATATTTAAATTTTCCACATTTTATTGAACCTGAACTTTAGGATCAAGTCGGTTATCTTTCTAAAAAGTAAATAATTTAAGAAATGGACATGAAGTTAGGGTAGATGTTTTCTAAAGTAGCAGTTACACTTTTACATTAAATGTTTAAATATTGAGAATTATACACATTTTGAGCATTGAAGTAAATTTGTTGAAAAAAAGAAAGTGAAGAAATTACTAGTGAAAAGTATTTTTAATTCTAAACATTTCACTCCAACATTATATTGGTTGCTGTTGTCACGACTTTAAAATAATTTTATTATAACTTACTCTACCCTTTATAACTATATTTTCAAGCAAGTCATTTTACTCTTGATAAAAGTAACACGTGAAGAATATGTAGTGTTGATACTATTAACTTATTCTTCTGAATTATTTAGCAGGGAAACTGTTTAAAAACTAAAAATAAATAAATATGAAGCCCTATCTGTCATCCAATATTTATTTTAATATCGACAACACTGGAATTACTGATAAGCTACCTAAGAGTTTTCTGAACAGGATGATCTTAAATCTCCCTGAATTTATTTTATATAAACACTTTCTAATATACAATATTAAAATAATAAGTACATAAAAATATGTCTACTTAAATTATAATTTTTATCAACTTCACTAAGCCCTATTCACTGTTGTCCAAAAAATGAAATTCTGCTTACATGTAAAGTTTTTTCTGCACCACCTATATCTGCAAATTTAACAGATGACTCTAATAAGGGGATGTCTGAAAATATATAAAAAAATTAAAAGTCATAGAAATATCTATGTAAAAAAATTACAAGTAAATAAATATTTTCAAATTTATATGAGAAACAGTAAAAAAAGTTATATGATTCTACATTTTACATCATTAAATCACAAGCCAGAAGTTTTCTCATCTTCAATCAAAGTAAGTAAACTGAGTGTATAGGGTTAATTTATTTGTGAGTACATTCTTAACTATCAAACAATTTTGTTTTCTGTAAAAAGGTTTCTCTTAATAATATGTTTTATGAATCTCAGTGAATTAACTTTTACGACTATCTAATTCTATATTTTATGTTTTATTGATAAAGCTAATTTATTAGCATATTATTCAGTTCTAAAAGTACTAATAGGTACTTTAAATACTTGTAAATTAAATTAGGGATTCATTTGTTAAACTTCTATATTTCCATGTATAATTTTGGATAACAAATGGTGCTGTTAATCTCACTGTATAAGAATAAAATACTTACAATTTTAGTTACAAAACAAATTTTATTACTTGATTATATTTCTTAACAAGTTTGTGTATTTCAAAATAATAGTTTTACCATCTTGTATTTCAGTTACGTTTTATGCTTGTTCTGACATTAAACACAAATACACATTCATTTACCCAAAATTGTTTATTTTTTGTGAAAAAATTTAATTCCTGAGAGAAACTAGTATATCACCAACTGAAAATTACATTTTACTTATAAAACCTAGTTTCAACAGTGCAAACAATCATACACACCTCACAAAAAAGGTGACTGAAATATAATTGGCCAAACAAAAAAAGCTAGCATAACTAAATCTTAACTGCACATTTATTTACTATATCAATAAAAGAAGCAAACCTTTTAAATGGACTTCTTTGACTCATTAAGTTATAGCATTTGAAAAAATGTCAAATACTAGACTAGAATCTTCAATGTGAAAGTGTTATACATATGAAAATAGCTGTTGTATATTGATGTTATTTAAAAATTTGTAATACAATTACTTATGACTAAGCTTTATGTAAAAATTATCATCTTTCTACTATATAACATTGAAAAAACATAATTTTTACAATGTATTTATCATTTAGGAAGCCAACCAATATCTATAAAAACTTTTTCACCAACTTTTGGACAAAAAAGCAAATTCTGTTAAATGTTTCAGGAATATTCAGATTTTTTTTCTTTATGACTGTACTTCTAAAGATTCTTTTACCTTTTTTCTTGCCATCTTTTCTCTTCTCTGATGGAGTTTTCAAGTTATTTTCAGTCTTCAGTTTAGTTTGATTAGATTGCTTGAAAAAAATATGTGATATTCTTTTGTTAAAATTTAAAAGGGGTTGACAGTGAATTACTATCACTATTAAACAGCAGTAAAAAATGCAATATATTTCTTTTGTACTAGCAGAGACTTGCAAAATACTTGCAGTCAAATTAGTATCTTTATGGCAAAAGTACTTCTTCATATACAGGATTTGTAGAAAATACAAAAGAATTCTAATCACAGACACCGAAATCTATAAGTACACTTGTCTTAGCCCTAACATTAGTTAAGCCTTTATTAAATATGGCCTACATTCAATAGAGAGATGAATTAACACTATAACTTGTGTATGTTTTTTGCTTTAGATTAGTTCAAGCTAAGCTTTACCATACTTAATACTATCAATAAATAAACTTATAATAGTACTGGATGACCTAACATTATACCTTTCTAAAACTTTGACAAGCATTTAATATGTTGTTGTAAAAAATATCTACTACAGTTTATTTACATCTGCCTTTTGTTTACTTACACTGAAATGAAGTGCATGTGCATGCATATTTAGGCAGTAAGGTGCACATGCTTTTTAAAGACAAAAAAAAAAACTTAGTATTATTATAATAGATGGAAGGAATACAGACTGATGAGAAAGAATTATATATAACTGGACTTGGATAAGAGTTTTAGCCTTCTGGTAAGTATTCAACTTTTCTGAAGAGTAAAGGTTAACTTAAAAACTGTGGTAAAAAGTCTAGGAAAAAAACAGTAAGAATATTTTATAGAGAAATGTCATATTTATAAAACATTATTACTATCTTGTTCAATACTCATTTTCAGATATTAAATTTAACTTTTTGCTCTTTACGGTAGAGAAGCATTGATGCTGACCTGCTGGATATGTAAAAGAATCATGAAAATTATTTTCAGACTACAAAAAATGCTTGCTCGATTTCAGAGTTTCTGGCTAATGTAGTAAGCAATAAGTATTGTAGTATTCAGATTTTTGAGGATTATATACATTTGAAAGATAATTTCTATTCATTTTCAAGCAAAATTTATATACTCTTTCTTACACCTTTTTGTTTTGAAATTATTTCAAAATGAAACGATGTACCATTAACTTGGATTTGTTTTTGAAATATCACTAGATGATTTAATTGACAAAAGAAAAAGTTACTTGAAATAATACTGGTAAGAATGGATGTATAAATGATTCACTGGTGATTCAAAAAGACTAAAAGTTTTTCAGTCAGATAGCTAATATTCGTACTTATCTTTTTTTTTATCAGAATTCTGAATGCCATGGAATTTGTAACTGTAATAAACCGAGTGAAAAGTGTGAACTGGAGCCTAAGAAATGCTGGCTAACACACTAAGAGCAATGTTTGCAACTTTACACATCTATATTGATTTCTTTTTGCAAGTTACATTAATTCTATGTAAAAAATACTTAAAATATTTAACTGTGTATGGTGTTCACAAACCTGATGAGGCTTAACAATACAACGATATATATAAAACTAATTCAAAATGAAAAGGGGGCCAATATCTGAAAATTTTGTGCTTGGATTTTTCTTTCTTTTTTATGCCTACCACTGTATTTATCTGATTTGTCCATTATGGATTAGTTTTATCTTTAAGTTTTTTTTGCTTAACTTTTTGACAAACCCTCTTCACATTTTTTAAATTCCATAAACAATTGAATGCAAGAATTTTTTTAATTATTTAATAACTTTTTTGGTTCATATGTTGAAATAATTTTCTTTTGGTAAATTGGTGAACACTTAGTAGTTTTATTTTCTATTAAGATCCAGCAATAAAATTTAAGTCGCCAGCTGCTAACTATAAGGTGGTGAACATGGCATTTCAACAAAAAAGTGCAATAAAAAAGTTCAGAATTACAGCAACATATAAATTATGTAAACTTAAAGAGATTAGATACTTTAGTGTCAATAACATTATTGATGATTACATTACACTTGAAAAAATGCAATACTACTTACAAATTTGTTTAATTTAAAAAAGTTTAACTATACTAAGTATTTTTAACAGATTGTGCAAGTTAATTAAACCATCTACAAGTTAATAATATGTAATATTCAAAACAGCATCTTAAATGATTTTCAGTTATATTAATAAAATGTGAAAAGTAATTCAAGAAACAAATTAAAATTTATTTTGTATAATAGAATATAAAAAGTACTGAAAACATATATATATATCAGTTCTAGAAAATAATGTGTTATCTTAAAATATATTGTGACAAACTTCACGTGTTCATAGCTTTGTATATTCGTTTATCAGATACCTGTACAAACAATTAAAATATTCCTTTTTACTTAATAAAATGAATAATTTCCCCACTGGAATATTGTTTGATCTCTAAGAACACAAAACGTTTTTTATTTCTTACCTCTTTAATGGATGGTACAGCTTTGTTATTCCTACCATCATTGGTATTTCTTATTTGGCTTATGTTTTTGGAAGCAGGTGCAGAAGTTACAATAGTTTCCTTCACAGTTTTGGATACCTCAACAAAACTCTCAGATTTTAAGTTTTCTATTTGTTTTGCACTAGACTTTTTATATAAGTCTCGCATTGAAGTGTTTACCATATTGGTGTCCTGTAAATTAAAAATACTCTTATCAAGGTTACATCTTAAAAGGAAAAACTACACTGAAATCATGATGATTACTTCTTAGTATTAAAAAAAAACTTAAAATAATAGAATGAGCACACGTGAAAAAAGTCATGCAAAATCAGTGTTATGTTTAAAATAAATTCCATTCTATGTTTTAAACTGTAAAACTTCTCTTTCAGTAGTTCAAACCAATATAATTTAATCACATTTCCTTTTCTTCACAGGTTACAAAAATTACTCCTATGTTTATATCATTTACAAACAATAAAAGATATCTAATACAGGAGCTGAATACACTAATTTTTGGTTTAATTAAGTTCCTAATCCAACATATCATTTTCAAAACAATATATATGCCTATTTATCTCTACATATATATTTTCTTCTTCCTTAAGTTTAGTTCAACTTAAAACAGCATAACTTGAATATGATTTTCTGCTACCTACTTATTTCAGTACTTTTCATGATCTCTATCAGTTCATACTATTAAAAAATATTTAATTATTTCACCATAGTTTTATGCCAATAATACTTCAGGTATTTAAAATCTGTTGTTAGGGTCATAATGTTTATTTTGACACAGAATACTTTGCACTTTATCCTCCTGATACTATTAGTAGTGTTATATAGAAAAATGTCTAGCAAAAGAACCTGTATAACATTTTACTGATACTATATTTGGGTTTCCTGCATATATTTTTATTAGTATTAGTAGCACATAAATATGTCCGATATGTATATATGTTTTTTAATTTCATTTCCAAAAACCAGTGAAATAAATCTCGTTTGTGAACATGTCAGAACTCTGAAGACGAGTTGAAACTGAAAGTTGACCAATTTTTTCAGTTCAGAACGTACTGCTGAATTAAAACAACTAATTTTAGCACAGAAAGACAACTGTTCAAAATATTATATGACTTAAAAAAAAGCATCATTTCCTTGAAAATTATAAGCCTAAATTCTAATTTCTAAGTATACAAAGGTACTCTTCCCAATTTTTGACATGAAAATGTTCATAAGCATTATTGCTGTTTAGTTTGTCATTTTGTTAAATTTGATTAGAATAAATATAGCTACTAAAACCTTTTCGTAGAAGTTACATTTATTTTCATGCCACATCTTTTTGTTACCTGCATGCGGCATGAAAAAGGCAAACCATTTGGGGTTGATCAATATTTTCATAATTTTTACTTTTCTTCACTGAAATTGCATTTTGTAGTCAGAAGGAAAAATTCACAATTGATTTATAATTATGTGTATTATATCAAAATTTACCATGTCTGAAATTTACATGTCTGCAAACCATATAATATTATTTTCCGTGCAATAAAAACAAAGGCATGCTTTCTTCTGCTTAATATTAAACTATTTAAACTATAAATAGTATATACAGTCAAATATATATATATATATATATATGTATGTATGTATAAATACACATACTTCTATAGACTCAAGGTGCATTTTAATACATTATAATTTCTACCATCATACAACTGGTTTGTATCATGCTAAGCTCAGGTATAAGAATAGCATCAACAGTTAATATGTTCAAGTACAGAAATATGTTATATCTCCTTTTAATTTATATTAGGTTACAATTGACTCTTGAAATTATGAAAAATCTAAACTGTGCTCCAAAATAATTCTGATTTGACTGGAAAAACAAGAATTCACCAATAACAGAACAATAATGAATTTCTTACCAACTTTTAATCAAAAGTAATTTCAATAAGTGATACATCCTACAGAGCTAACCTACTTGTTGATTTTTGCATATATTTTTTATTTCATGAGTTATGTGAAACCATTAATATAATTTCTTCTAAGAAGACTGTCTGCTAGATTCAGTAAAATTCCTAGTGTTTTATTAATACTACCTACATGTGTAAAACCAAACATTAACACATTTGAAACTTTCCAGTGTTTTCATGACCTTTTAAAACATCAAGCCTTTCTTTTAACAGTGATGGATTACTTCACTATCCAACAGTACGTGCCATTTACTATTAAATACCACCTTAGTCTCTACTCCTCCATCTTATGAAAGTAAACATAACTCTATTGTGAAAAATACAGCAAATAAGTAATATGCAGATTTGGCATGGTTTTTGATTCACAAAAAATAATTTCATCAAAAAATATGCACCACCTTATGTATTCTTCTTCTTCTTAATAATAACAATAACTGTCATCATCATTATCATCTTAAATTCAAAATGAAACAACAAATCAACATACATATACAGTTGATTAATTTATTTCTTATTCATCATTTAGTAATTCCTCAAAAATAAACTTTATTCAATCTACAACTACTGACTGTATACACATACAGGAGTTATTGAGGTTTTAATCAGTATTTTCTATGCCTTCTCCATTCAATTAAATTCACCATGTTGGCTGTTGAATTTAACATAACAAATTCGTTCAGATTATTATAAAATGCTATAAAAATTACTGCTGTAGAATGTCTGCTGTCAATACTAGGAAGAGAAACCGTAAAAGTTACACCACCAAATTCAAATTGAAAGTTTCTCAGTATGCGAAAGAACACAGCAACAGAGATGCTGGTAATGTGTTTGAAGTGGATGAAAAATCTGTGCGAGTAGTGGAAGCAACAGCTAAGGTCAAAAGAAATACCAAAAACTAAATAAGCCATGAAGGGTGGATGTACAAAGTGGCCAACTTTGGAAGAAGATCTGAAGGCTTGGTTATATCACAGATTTATGAAACACTCTATGTGTTGAACAAGAACAACATAAACAAATATTCGGAATAGAAAATTGGTAATTTCAGTCTTAAAAACAACAATACTGTATTACCCGCACATGAGTATACCCCACAGTTAACATTTTTTAAAAATAATTTAACACATAGCCCTTGAGTTATTTGCATGAAAATATGGTACTTCTTTTTTTGAAAGAACAGGGTCAGAAAATTGATTTGTTATTTTTATGTTGTGATTACTGAAACACATGAAATATATTGCAACTTACAGTTAAAGCCCTAATAAATAATTGTCTCTTTTTGTTGCATACAGTATAAAAAAATTAAAATATTCTTAAAAGAATACATAAAGTCAAAAGAACAAATTTTATGTTGGTGTCTTTTTTGTGCATGTATTTTGAATTTGTTTTACTATGCTTTGCTGTTATGTTTGTCTTGTTTTGGAAAAAGCATCACCAGTCTATATCAGAACTCCACACATTTAGAAAGAGCTATCAAAAATAATTCTATCCTTTACATCAAAGTTTCTCACTTATTCGTTTTAGTCTGACATCCTGATGTGAGTAAAGGAAGAAACGTGGAAGTGGGAGGACAGGAAACAGGAATAGATTCAGGAGCTGTGGAGGAGGAAGGTTGTAATAAACAATTAGCAAGGGACAATAGGGAAGTAAGCAACTTGACTACATCAACATGGGATTTCAAAGAATCAGGATGGCCCCAAATATAGGGTCACACAAAAATGAAGTCGTCTTTAAGTCACCTGAAAGCAGCACATCTCTCCCCAACAAGTCCCGACAACAAAGCAGCCAAGTAATTAGGGAAAGGGCTGATGAAGAGAGCCTCACCAAAGTCGATCACAGAAAGGATCTGAGGTCCTATGAAAAATCGTCAGGAGAAGGTCTAAAGGCCTTGTACATAAAGTGCAAAGAGGAGTGGTAACACATGATGTTAGTAAGTGTATGACAAACCCTCAAAATTTGTACCTGTGAAAATGATACAGAAGCCTCAGAATTAAAACCCTATAGGGGTAACAGTAGATCTAATTGTTGGGAATCCAAATAAGGATTTCAAGAGTGAGGAAAGGCTGAGGGTGTTGGTCAGAAACTCGAAGGGGTCAAGGCATACTAAACTCCGAACTTAACTGTGATAAAAACTGCATGAGCCTCAATGTCAGTTGAAGTGGGAAACCCCAAATAGTTACAGTTATGGGTCTCACACCAAACGGAAGGAAATGCATCATAGGAAACAGGAGAAACATTAAAAATGTGATCAACCTGTGTAATTAATTGGATGAAATGACTAGAAGGTCGAACCTCTTCCAAAGGAACAGGACGTGGTCATGTGGCAAAAGAAGAAGCAGGAAAAAGGTTGTCTAAATCATCCTTGTCCTGAACATTCTCATCAGCCTGAAGAAGCACTGGTTGTTTTGAAGAAGTAAACTCCTGACAAACCAAGGCTTGTACTTCCTCAGCAAACAATGTTGATCCCAAGGACTGGGTAACAGAAGCTTGTGTGTCCCCAGTAACATCAGGAGCCATGGTGGTAATTACGGTAAACTGTAAATTCATAGTTCACAAGAATTTATGTAAAAATGGTAATTAAAGTCAGGAACACACCAGAATGCAAGAATGAGCAAAACAAACTTATTTAAAAAAAAAACAAATATGAATAAAGTCCAAAATAACAGAAAAAAAAATTATTGAAAACTGAAAGCAAGTGAGAAACATGTCTAACTTGTATTGTGCCAATCAAGAAAGTGAGGTTCATGTAAATAGTATTGAGGAAGCCAGCTGCTTTAGGAGAGTGTGTTGTGCTCCTATTGGTGAAGGGGTTGTTATATGCTATATGTATGATAAATGAGCAGTTCGACCTTATGGGGTATAATGGCTAGCATGCCAAGCAAGTAAATTTTCTTATCAATGCATTAGAGGGCAATGGAAGATCAAGAAATGCTATTGTGTGAGTGGAAATATGATTGGAATCAAATAATTATCATAATAAAATAAAGAAGTAATAATAAATACAGAACAAAAAAGTTGGACTAGAGTAAAAAGATTTTTATTACTTACTTCATAAGGAGAATAGTTTTCACTATCATCAGAAAAATTACAATTTTCTTCCTGATTTCCACTGCCACCTCTTTCATCATCCATGACTCCTGAAGATTTCTGTAGACTTTTAAGAGCTATGCATCAAAAAATGTGTTTTAGAGTGTGGAATGACACCAGTGTAAACTTAGAATGAGACACTGAAAGTAAAAACAAAACAGTCTACACATATTTTAAGACAAGAAAATGGTTAGTTATATCTACTTAATGCTACTTATTATCACTCTATAAAATTACTCACACATACAGTGAATGTCTGTTAATAACATTAGTAATATTTTTACCTTTATTTGGATTGATCCCTTATTTACTCATTCAATAATTTTACTTTTTAGGAAACACTATCAGAGAAAGAATAAAAGTAATAGTTTTTTTTAAAAGAAGAAGCAACTACTTTATTACTGTGTTGATCGAGAAGTCTTGTTATGATATTATAAAAAACACTTCACATACGTACATTGTATGTTGGTCATTAGAAATATTCTCACCAGATGCCTGATACAGGCACAAGTGAAGGTACAGTAAATTCCTAACATACAGTTCTATATCACATTGCAGTTTCCTAATGAAGTACAATTTTTTTTCTCATTCATAAACTACTCTCCAAATGTTTTTTTTAATTCACAACAAAATATGAGAAAAACAAAACTACAAAGACTAAATTCTGTTTGGTCCATGAGACACTCTTTACATGTTTATCTGACTTGGGTTTATTTCAGCTTTAATTAATCAATATTACTTTAGTTTAACATATAAAAAAATATGAATAATAGATTAACATCAATCCAACAAAAGTACATGTAGTAAAGTTAATAAAATGGTACATTGAAATTACTAATGTTTCAGAAGCTAACATTCTGCTTACCTGAAAATGTATTTTAGATAAATACTTACCTTTCTGCACCACCTCCCCACTTCTTTTGTTCCCCTTGTCAAGAATGAGCCTATGATCATGTGATAGCTCACAGGGATTACTGAGTATGGAGGCTGTTTTGCCTTCCTATTGGTGTAGGGCTACAGCATTACAATAATTATGTCATAGATTGATGCAATACATGTAGACACGTGTAGGGGTAGAACACTGTTTAAGTCTTTGTCATGTGCAGGAAATTTCAAGGCAGTTGTGCATGAGTTAATAGCTCTAAGTGATGCAGGGAGGTAAATATCATTTCTGAATTCCCTGATCCAAAATATGTAGGCAAAATGAATCAGAAGCAGAATGGATACAATGTGAAAAGAAAGAAGAGGGAGATAATGAAAGTAAATGAAAAAAACTAGCTAAAGAATCTGCCAAATTCAAGGATCTCACAAATCCATAAATTAATCAAAATGACCCTGCAGCAGCCCAGATGGAGAGCATGTCCAGAACTAAAGTCATTGAGCAGTTTGACTATAGTCACTTCACTTACTTTTGTGCTTGGCACCTCAATTGTGGTGAAAGGAACAAGTAAAAGTAGTGGAAATAGTGGTAACAGATACTAAATAAGTGAGAGCTGTAGACAGCAAAAACTTCAAAATGAAAATTGATCCTGATTAAAAGAATCAACTTAATGAGAGTAGCTGATAGCCAATACCTGAACTGAATAATAATAACCTCAGAATGAGACAAATCACAAATCATAGCATATAGGAATAAAAAAACATGAAAGACCACAAATAAGATCCCCCTAGATAAACTGCAGTTCCAGAACTTGTGAAGATAAATGTGTTGTAGATGACAACCCTGTTAAATGCACAGAAGTTGGTTCAATATTTAAATAATACATGTCTGAGAAAAAGTGAAGTAATATGAGCAGAAGCCTCCTTATGATTAGGACTAGCAGACAAATCATACTTTTAGCCAATGAAAGTGAATAGACCTGAGCAAAAGATAAGGGGAAAAGAAGGTGGGTGTCCCACAAATTGAATATCCACATGCATTTAAAATTCTACAATTACAACAACATAAAACATTAACAACACAAATACACTGGTCGATGAGAGATAATAACACATTCATAGGATCTCAATGCACATCAGAAGAAGACTGTGGGAAAAAAGCCTCAAAAGTTTGAAAATGTAGAAATCTCTGCATTAATAAAAGTGTTAATGTAAGAGTTAACGGTGAATTTTGAATTCTTGAACTGAGCAAACAAAGGCACAAAGTTTACAGTACAACTATCAACAAGAAAACTCTGGTTTATGTTGGGAAAGCAGGGCTTATGGTAGTTTTTTTCTGGTGCTTGTGACATGTCAGGTTGGAGAACTTTGGGTAAGGTGATGCACCTAATGCAATGCACCAAGGATATTCAGAACTACAAGTCATGAGGTAGTGACAGCTAGAATGACACAACAAGAAAATGCTTAAAATATTTCAGAGGTAAGTTGCCTGATTTTAATCTAGGGTTAACAAAGTTCTAAAAAGTAACAGTTCTTTAAAATTTAACATTTTCCCAATCTAAAAATGTATATCTCATAGATATTCACCTCTTTACACAGTTTAGCTACCTTCATTGTGCATCTGCCTATGAGATTTGCATGCCACTAGCCTTGAACTAACTCCCACCTAAATTTACAAGTTTAACATGAACTGTGATGGTGCATGATAATGTCATCATGTGACAAAAACTCTTTGCCAATAGGAGGGCAACACAACATCCATGCACAGTATCTCCCCCTATGCAATTGCACTCATGATAAATTCAGTCTTTGACAAGGTAAGAAAAAAATGTGTACGGAAGTGGGAAGGACAGGTGGGAGGTGAGTAATTATTGGAAATACATTTTCAGATTAGGAAAATGTTAACTTTAGAGACAATTACTCAGATATGAACACAGAAATTCTAGAATCCCATGCTGAAGAGGAGGAGGGGCTGGTGCAAAATTTTAAAACCTAGATGAATTCCGTTCAGAAAGTGTACAAATGTAAAGCCCATGGAGTATAACACCCGATGACATGGGCTCTATAAGGGCACGCCTGTGGGAGTCCACATCTTGTCTCGACCAGGGTCTTTGCCTGGTAAAAAAGAAGGGAGAGGCAAAAGAGCCTGAAGTGTTGCCAGGATGAGCAGAATGTGATGGTGACCAACTGAACACCTGCACACAAGCACTTGGTGAGTCAATATCTGTAAGTGTGATTATAGCACAATCAGACCATACAATATGTGCTTGTCTTAACTCCACTGAACAGACTCTGGCTGTAGGAGGAGGTTACATTAGTTATGTGATATGCTTGTGAGGGGTGGCCCGTACTACACTGACAGTGTCACCACTGTCCCCCTTCTCACAATACTGCACAAAGCCCAACCAGTGAAGATTCTACATGGTTCACCACCCCAACAGCTAGGAATTGGTAAGTAGCAAGTGTATCTTGTGCTCCATTCGAAGAAAAGGGTGGAATTCACGTTGGGTAGATGCGGAGAAGTGACAAGATTCCCATCAAACCATCACCCAGAAAGATCTTTTACTGAAGGAAGTGCAAAGAATGACCATATGGTAGTAAAGAAAAAGTGTAAAATGGTTGACAAAGCTGCCTGATAATCAATAATGGTGGAGACTGGCACTCCAATTAGCCAAGTGAGAAAGGTGAGCCATAATAAAATGGCCAGGTAGAAGGGAGTGGCAGATGGACTAACGAAAAACAACCCACCACTGCCATTGATTGACAGAAAAAGTTTAAGGTAGACTGGAACAGGATAAGAAGGATGCATGAATGGAGAGTCCAATCCTGAGGGCAATGGACAAATCCCACATGCAAAGATGAAGGGGCAACACCAATGAGTTAAAAATGATAAAAGGTCAGATCAAGAGAGAGAGGGGGATGGTGGTAGTGGAAGAGAGGGCTGGAACATCACTTGACAAAGCAGAGGGAACTATGTATGAGTAGGCCAAAGAAGTGTCACAAATAGGACCAGACAAGGAGTGTCATATATCAATATGAGGACACTAGGGAGGTGATGAAGAGGAGGAGAGACAAGAACAAAAAGGCAAAATGAGATACAGCTGAGAGCAAGAACTGCCAGAGCCGAAGAATGAGAAACAGGAGACCAGAAGAAAGGAATTGTGGTGCAAAGAAAAATGCTGAATGGACTGAGAAGGGGTGTGTAGAACTAAGAGAAAACCTAATGAAAAACCTGAAGATGGATAGATCACACCAAGGGTAAAATTTTGTTTGGCCTGTTACTAGATTCAGAGCCTCCAGTAAATGTAATATAAAAAAATTTACTTGATGGGAAATAATCCAAACAGCAAGTCCAGACCTCAGAAGCAGAGAGTCCTGCAACAGATACCATCCTGAAAAGACTGGAATTGTTGGAGTGGGGAACATGCCCAATGAACAGCGAGAAGTTCGAGTATGTAGATGTAGAGTGAATGTCCCTTGAGAGTTCACATGCATGAAGCCATGTACACAGTTAGAGATGCACCTCACTCCAACTGAGAAGCATGGTCATGTGGGTGGCAAGGGGGTACCAACCATGGTATTGGTACAGTTTGATTTTTTTACTACAAATGTATTGTAATGTTTACTAAAAGCTTGAAAAATGTCATGAAAATACACAAAACAAGTTAAAAGTTGTTAATAGTTATAGTACGGAAACTGATAGTCACTGTAATGTGATCATTGTAATCCACCGAGACAATAGGGAAAGAGTTAAACTTGAACAAAATTCAAGTGTTGGATACTTTTGCAAATCTCACATTATTGAATAATAAATTTAAAACATATCCATTTTAGGCAATGCTGAGGAAAAGAATGAAATTATCATGAGTGTAAGTGCATAGGGGAAGTTACTGTGGCATAGAAGTTGTATCATCCTCCTACTGGTAGAGGTATTTTGTAGCATAATGATGTCATCATGAATTTAGGTGGGAGTTAGCTCAAGGCTAGTAGCATGCAAATATCATAGCCAGATGCCTGAGGAAAATAGCATTTCTGTGTCTGAATTCAATTTGTTTATTGTCATTATCACATTAAAATGATTCTAAATACCTTTTGATACTTCCAATCTGAATGCATTTCTTTTTTTTCTCCTATACTCTGGATACACTTGTTGAAGTTCATCTGCAACAAATTCAACATCAACTGGTGTTTTGTGTGTCTTATTTTCAAGAAACTAGAAAAAAGCAAAATAAGGAAGTTTTAGCCATTTTGAAAGTAACAAATATATCTTATAAACCATAAAGTTTTACTTGTATATTTTTAATATTATCTTAACCATTGTCACTCTTCTAGATTACTAGTTGACACAGGTTATCAGTCACAAAATAACACAACTAATACTGATTAAGACAGGTTGTTAATAAAAGTTACTGTTCACAATAGAAGTCTTCAAATAGATATAAAATAAGCTTTTTTTATGTATGTGAAATGTTATTGCACTGATAAATATTAATGCAACATTTAAAATGTACAATAAAATTTTATTTCTTTCCAAAACTGTGCATTATCATCAAATAACCCTTCATCTCTATTTAACAAAAAAATTATTCATTTTACTGAACAAAATTTAATATTTTAACTTTTTTCAACAAATTCAGCAGAAATTTTAATAGTATATTTATTCTTATTGTTCAAATAAAAAAACCATTGAGGAATATACTTTGCAACATACTGAGATGAGATGCCGAAACTGGATACAATAGGTCAAAAACTATTGTTAAGATTATGAATCTTAGGTAAAGCATAAAGACAGGGTAGAAAAAATTGGAAGGAATCAGACTTTTTTTTGTTGTTGTTCTGGTGTCAAAGTTATACATTGGTCAACATCTGTTTTTTATAAAGTTGTGAAATTTTGTTATAGGATCCCTTCTAAAGGAAACTTACAAACCATCATTTAGCAACTGATCTACACTAGAAATGCAATCCCATTTGTTCAACACCACTGTACTTCCTCCTTTGTCATCTTGTGTAACAACAATATTATTGTTATTCTTTAAGAACTGTAAAGCTATTTTTTCTTCTTTCATCAAATTACTATTCATTTTAATATTTTGATTCAACATTATATCTTGGTATTGATATCTAACAATAGTTTTAATTTTACTATCTTTGTTCAACATTAGATTCAATACTAGTTACCACATCTTTAATAGGTAGAATATATGGAGTTACTGCATTAATTGCATGTTTGTAAGGTTGACATAAGACTTATTAGTAGCTTTTGGGTTGCATACTGGTAGTACTTCAGAAGTTTCCTTTTTCTTATGTGTAAATAAAGATTTAAACTTAATATCCAATTGCTTACTATACTGTTCTTTTCCTTTTCACTTTTGCTCCAACAATAATTCTCATACCAAAGACTGCTGAAATCTTCCTGAAATTCAGGATCTTCTCTAACATATTGGAGATGACTTCTATAGACAGTAGTTTCTAGTTTGGAGATTTCACTTCTTTTCTTTTGTATCTTGATCTTTAATAATTTTAGTTTAGTTTTTTTCCAGGAGATAACTTTTACATCTTTCTTTTTGATTACACATGATATTGATGAATTTTGGTATTACCAAATTGTTTCTGCATGTAACTAAAACTTTTAGTTGCCTTAACTTGCATTGTAACTTACCGTATTTTTCGGTGAATAAGACGCACTTTTTTTACCCAAAATTTGATGTCAAAATCTGCTTGCGTCCTATATACCGAAGGTATGAATAATATATATGTATATATATATACGATATACACAAGCCATGTGTAAATATATTTAAATAGGCATGCACAGCTTAGTTCAATTGAATGTGTTATTTATAACAATAGTTGTTGTTTTTTTCTTTTAAAAACATAACTATTTATAATGCTCCCTAAATAATAAAAAAAAGTGTATAAGACGCAAGCAGATTTTGACATCAAATTTAGGGGTAAAAAAAAGTGCGTCTTATACACCGAAAAATACGGTACATATAAAAACGAAAAAATAAGTTTTTAATTTTTATAATTTTTTTTATTATTAATTTAAATAGTTAAATGCGTAATTGTATAAATACCTGTTTTGGTTATTCAAGTATGCTCTTTCAATTTCCATAATACATTTTTTTTTAAATATAAAACCCAAAGATTGAAATAAAAATGGGAATTTCATCTGTCGAATTCAGGCGTGCTTTGGTGGGCTATTTCTACTAGCAGATTGTCGAATGAACTCAACGACCCCGAAAACTTGTGTATAGACACCGAAGAGGAGGTTCTAGGCCTATTAATAGTTTTAGTTTCCGAGATATGATGTATTATTCTGAAAAAGCTCGCCATTTTGAAAAAATGGCTATCACAAGCAAAATCTGGCATGGCACTATATCTGAATTTACATTCTTTGTACATGTTTACGAAGTTTATTGCAAAGTACACAATTTTTCCCTTATCAGCTAGATTAATCATTGTGTTTGGTTGGATGGAAGTATATCTCGAGACTGTGATTGCGTCTGCGCAAGTATGCGTACTGTATCGTCTGTTTGTATGTTTATTTATATCGCTATTTCAAACTTAAAGAAACTCAGTAGAGTTATCAAACACAGAATATTCCCATCATTTCTTGATCGGATCTGTTGTTTTTTGTGGGTTTACCTATATCATAATTGTCGGAAAAAAGGTTTTACCTGAAAATACCACAGTAACTCATTTGGGCGACTGTCGGTGTCCAAAAGAAAAAGTATGAAGCACTACATAATTTTGAAATTTTTTAATTTCCGATTAAAGGTGTGGTAAACATATAGTATCTTCCCCTTACTATCAAATCTTGTATGTTCAAAATAGATGCTTAAACAACGATGTATGGCAACAAGTGTATACAAAAACGTCATTTTTTTTAACTATAAGCATTTAGACATCACTTAGTTCTCCCTTTAAATATACCATAAACATATGTAAATATTTGTTTTTTATAGATAAAATGTTAAATATATTTCCCGATAATAAAAAAGGTTAAGTGGATATTGACCTAAGATATTGTCTCTTTCATGCAGACGTTCACGAAAAAGAAGTGACAGAAATAAGCAAAATTGCGAAGCATTTAGCTGTTGTTATAGAAATATAACGAATAATGATGGAGAAACACTAAAGAAACTAGGCGTCTGAGCTTAGACGCTCACATCTCAACCTACGCTAAGCACGATTAGAAAGTGCGAAACGTACTAACAAGCATATAATAATGTTGTTTTTACTTACTAATAGATAGGCAAATTGGATTGTTATAGGCATGTTTGATTAAACCAACTATCTCAAATCTAGAACATTCTAATTTCGCCTCTGTAGATGAATAGCTACAGTTACATGTTCAATCATTTACAGAATAGATTTGCTTTCACCAAGGCCCGGCATGGTCAGATGGTTAGGGCACTCGACTCGGAGGGTCGCGGGTTCGAAGCCTCGTCACACCAAACATGCTCGCCCTTTCAGCCGTGGAGGCGTTATAATGTGACGGTCAATCCCACTATTCGTTGATAAAAGAGTTGGCGGTGAGTGGTGATGACTAGTTGCCTTCCCTCTAGTCTTACACTGCTAAATTAGGGACGGCTAGCGCAGATAGCCCTCGTGTAGCTTTGCGCGAAATTCCAAAAAACAAACAAACTTCTTGTGCAGCGCTTATTTCGTTGGTTTATAATACTAAAGCCCTGGTATAGGCCGAAACGTTACTTAAAAAATAATTTTCTTAATGTGTTTCAGAGCAACTGTTCTGCATTTCTATAATTTTTAATTGCTATCAATTACTTAATATACATTTTCAGTTAATATTTGTTTATTCTATATTGATTTTTGTTTGTTTGATTGAACTTGACTATTAATAATAAGCTTACAGTACAGGGCCGCTAAATGTCTAAAAGCTAGAGGGTTGGGCGTAGCCATGTGGTTATCGTGCCCGAACTGCCCCGTTGCCGCAAAAACCTGCTCTGTACTTTTGGGTCGTGGGTGCGCTATAAATCTCGCTAATCAGCCAGATAAGAGTACCCCAGACGTTGGGCGGCGAATGCTGTTGACTAGTTACCTTTCCTTTGGTCTATAGTCCATCAATTCAAAAATTGGGATGGCTATGCGCAGGTAGCCCTTTGTGCGAGTTTGCGCGAACATTTTGAAACAAAGTGCTAAAAAGTATCTGAATATAAAAGGCTAAACACTAGAACACACTTTCTTTATTCACTAAAATTTATCTGACTTTTTTGAATTAAACATTAAATATTAATTTTGAATCATCTACCCGTACAGAGTCAAACACTGTCCGAATTAGTGTAACTTTCTCAAAGAGGACCAACGCTTACGGCCCGGCATGGCCAGGTGGTTAAGGCATGCGACTCCCAATCTGAGGGTCGCGGGTTCGAATCCCTCTCCCACCAAACATGCTCGTCCTTTCAGCCGTGGGGGCGTTATAATGTGACGGTCAATCCCACTATTCGTTGGTAAAAGAGTAGCCCAAGAGTTGGCAGTGAGTGGTGATGACTAACTGCCTTCCCTCTAGTCTTACACTGCTAAATTAGGGACGGCTAGCGCAGATAGCCCTTGTGTAGCTTTGCGCGAAATTCAAAAACAAACCAACGCTTAGCGTGTCACACTATGAATCTTAGGTTCTGTGATACTTGTCACGTTACTGCCAAAAGAACAAAACAAAGCGTTCTCCGCACTTTGGGGCCGTGTGCGCGTTATAAGAATGATGGTCAAATTTCACTACTCTGTCTGACGTGAGTTGGCGGTGGGTGATATTAAATAACTGCCCCCCATCTAGTCTATCACTTCAAAATTAGGGACAGATATCGCGAATACTCCTCAAATAGCTTACGCGAAATTCAATGAACAAATGCGTTCTCCACAGCTTGTATTAGGCCTAGTGCAATTTTTACTTCGAGAATTTGATTATCAAAACAGTACTTCAATGTTGAGTAGCAATCATGATTGAAAAAAGAAAATACACAAAAAATGATATTTTTTAAAGAATATGCAAAATATCAAACGGCACGGTACTGTCTTACAGTGTGATAATGAAAATAAAGGCCAGTACATGCTCTTGATAACAATATTCATTGAGAAATCTGACTTTTTAACTGATTTTAATATAAAAAGGTATTGGAATTAAACTAACACTTGGGAGGATACTTAATGCTTAGTTGACAATTATAAACTGGGTACTTAGTGGTAAAATTAAGAAATATTGAAAGACGTAGGTTGATATTACAATAGGAACAAGATAGTACTCAATTACTATAGTGACTGTAGCATGATGAAATCGAGAGAACAATCGGAAAACATTTATTTTCGATTATTTTAGAAACTCTAAGCATGGTCAGAAGTTCTAATGCGGGACAAAACTGAAACCGAAACCTCGTGTGTGCGTATCAATTTGCTGTGGCATTGCTACAAAAGATCCAGTCAGCATATGGCTTTTTAACCATATCTGAACCAAGTGCTTACGGGTTCTTTTGATGCTATACGAAGTTCAACCACTTTGAGACATAACCTACAGCGCATAAACGCGTTTTGCACTTTGGGGTCGTAGGTTCACTATGGGAGTATAGCCAAATCCCACAATTTGATCAGACAAGAGCATCCCAAGACTTACTTCTGAAGAACTTGCTGCAAATAAGAGAGCATAGCATTATATACAAGATTCTGTAAGGTCATCCCTCTCATTGCACACCGCTACCTATGTTACTGACGGTTATTCCGAAAGCAAAACAAGGTATAACCTGACCTATCAGTTCAAAAATTAGGGATAGCTATTCACAGATAGCCTTTATGGAGCTTCGCACGAAATTCTGAAATAAATAAACTTTAACTCGCATGCGAAATTAAATGGATGGTGACTTGGTATACTGCAGTATCCCGGGGGAGAGGGGTTGGCTTCTAAACATTCTGCGTGGACTACATTCGGCGTTAGTGCACGTGTCGATTCTTCTAGATACTCTAGCTATGAAAGTTAACTACAACGTGTAGACCTGAACTGTGATACAACGCACGTTTTCTCTCTCTTATGTTCAAATAACCACATCTTTCTCAAAAGTAGTTGATAAACTGATGTTCTCTATACTAATGAGACGTAATCATTTAGCATCAAATAGATGTTACCATTAGTATGTAAATTGTATATGTTTTGTGTTCTTTTATTAATATATATATTTGGTTCTGCATTTATACTTTTTTTCTTGTCGTTAAAAACATGGGGAAAATAATGTTATTATTAAAAACATATTATTGTTATTCAATATTTTTTCTTGCACTTCTAAGCTTTAACCTCAGATTTTCCACTATTAATTTCTTCTTGGCTTAAGTGAAAGAAGGCTTAATGATACCGTTTTTCACTCAACGAAAAAACAACCCGTCTCTATTTCCTATAAACCCCTTGCTTGTTCTTAAGTGGTAGAACCATCATCGATCGCTTGAGGCGCGAGCAGCAGACGACACCACACGCGTCTGTAGAGCACGCTCTGCCTCGCTATGGAGAGCCCACGCGCAAGAAGGTCTGATCGGCCATCATTTTCTTCTGATCAGGCTGTAGAAGTGGATGTTTTGTCTCTTCAGCTCAGTCAGTCATCTAAAGGTGAGTAAAAATAAATTAGTTAATGAATTTTTCCAAACATCTCCCTATAATATTCTCAAGTTAAAACCACAATGTTGACGTTATTCACTTCTTGAAGACTGCTTCATAGATCGTCAGCCTTTAGGTTGAATGTAATTAAACGTTCAAATTTTCCCAATTTATAAAGCTTCACGCTGATTAACGAATTTTAATGGTTTGATTCAAGATTTAAGCGCAACGAGATTCTGATCCTTGTTCGTGAATGACGTAGGAGCTCAGCACAAAAACATTTATATACTACAGGTTGACGGAAACACTTCTACGTGCTTTCATGGCTCATTCTCGATCAATACTAGTGATGTCCACACGGCTTAGTTGAAAGAATATCATAAATGCAATAGTTTGTAGCTGGATTAACAATATCACGTACAAAGCTTACAATCAAATATTTTCTACGCCTAAATGCATCAGTTAACATATGAAGAAGTTTGTTTTCGTTGTAACTGACAAAATTGGTTAGCTATTCATGGTAATAAGATCTTACCTTATGGATTTCGATAGAGTATTTTTGTTATGATTTCTTGAAGCTTCCTAGTTATGAAACTGGCATATTGTTTCGAAATATGCCAGTCGTATAATAGTTTGTATTTTGATATTAAACAGATAATTTTATTAGCGAAAGTTCCAAAACGACGTCTGACCACAAATATCTACTGGTCAGTAATTAGCAGATTATTTTCTGCTCAATATAGCTTTACCCTCTTACTACCAACATATCAAACAGAGACATGAGGTCGACATGGGTGAAGTTTGTACCCAACTCTTATTTTGATCATCTACTTACCTATTAAAGAGAGTATGGTGCACTAATTACCGTATTTTTCGGAATATAAGATGCACCCTTATTTTGAAGACAAAGTTTTGGGGAAACTTTACTATACTAACTTTACTAACTCCATTACTATAATCTAATATATTATTATTCATACCTTCGGTGTATAGGGTATATATACGATATACACAAGCCATGTGGAAATATATTTAAATAGGCATTCATAGTTTAGTTCAATTGAATGTGTTATTTATAAGAATAGTAGTTTTTTTTCTTTTAAAAACATAACTATTTATAATGCTCCCTAAATAATAAAAAATAAATTACAGTGAAAGCAATGAAGATTTTGTAAGTTTTGAACCAAACTAAATAACAGTAAACCTTTTTTTTTACTTACGGTATTTTCTAATTTTGTTGTTTTGAGCTCTTTTGTGTTTTTAAAGTATCGAATTGAATTTTTGTTCAATAAAAATATTTCAAATGCGACTGTAGGTTTTTTCCCCAAGACGTTGTCTTCAAAATAAGGGTGCGTCTTATATTCCGAAAAATTCGGTAGTTCGTCGTGAAGTTAACTATCGTAGAAATGATAGTCCTAACGATTAACATAGAACTAACGTTTAATATGTTAAAGTAAGACTAACAGTAGAAAAGGAGATAAGAAAAATAATTTATTCCGTCAAAGCCTGGTTTTTCAAGTAATTGAATCAGCCTGAGTGCACTTTGACAAAAGGAACAGAGGATATGTTTAACAAAGAAATTAGCATCTGTTCTATTTAAACGGGGAGGGGTGTTAATAGAAAGGAACAAGCTAAGGCACCCCTCTTATGTCCGGGGCATAAAGATTGAATGTAGGGCTTGAACTAATAAATTAAATCAAGAATTTGTACTTGTACCCATAATTTGTTTGACACATACCTTATTTCACATTACAGAAATGGTGTTAGAATTACTCTATTACTTTTTCTAATCCCTCTCTACAACTTCAGTGTTTGTTGATACGCTGAGTGTTTCGTGATAAACCACATTAGAAATTATTCCTCCTTCCTGGGTCAAGATTAAGAAATTTCTTTGGTGATCCTACTCTCAAACACCAAACCAACACAGAATTTACTATGTGACAAGCAAAGTGTTTTCAGATGTAGTGCTACCACTTTAAGGGCCTTGGTTGCTATTTTTACTGGCAAAAATGTGAATGTTTATCATTTTTAATGAAACAATTTTAAAAATATAATTGGTCCAAAACTAACCTATTTTTGCTGTGATCGTGGCCTCTGGTGGGTGGGGCCATGTAAGATCTATCCTATGACATGCCACTTGATCATATATATCATTCTACCAAATTTGATTGAGATTGGTCCAAAAAACCACGGAGTAGTTCGATGACAAACAAACAAACTTTTTTTTTTTTTGCTTTTATAAGTCTAGATTTATCGTTTCTTTATCTCATATTTTATATTTCATTTAATAGATTTGATTAACCATGAAGAATAGATGAAGAAAATAAATTTAAAACATTATTATGTACTCTTTTTCAGCTTTAAGTATGCAGTTAGATCATTGCTACATTCTGAAATATTATTTTATTGATTGAGTAAAAGCTCAATTTAACCTTCTAACAATAATATTGGTAGTCTAATGTTTAAAATATTCAAATACAAAATCGGTAGGTTAGATATGATAGTTTCCGTTAAGATTAATAATGAGTCATAAATTTAATTTGTGCAGAAAGATTTAAACAGCAGAGGGTCATCATGGGAAAGACTTAAAACAGAAACAAACTTGTTGTTATTGGTGGGCCTACTTTGGAGCTGGTTGGAAAATCTTAGGGTAACTAAATTTTTCGCTTATTTTTCTGTCTAAAAATATTTAAAAAAAATCATTTCTCGAACTTATCAATATTATTTTTATTCATTCTTTATTAAACGTCAGAAGCTGTAAAACCCTGCGATCAATTAATTGTGCTTAAGAATTTTAGTTGACGAATTTGATTAATTTATTACTAACGTTAAATTTAAAATAATAAAAGCCCGTTTTTCATTGCTTAACTTTAGATACTCCTTAATTATTAACCTGCTAAGTATAATAATTATCATTAAGTACTTTACATTTTTTATTATTTTAACTTCTTTCAATGCATCTGCTAGATTCCTAAGTTATCTTTTCACATTGAAGCAGAGGGCGTTGTGTAGCAAAAAACAAACGTTAATAGTATGAAAACCTAACACTAACTATATGTGCAGAGAAAATGAATGAATGAGCGTTGTTAAAATTTAAGTTCTGTCTGATATATAATTATGTTTGAAATGGTATGATAGTCAGAATAATAAACAAAAACTGGTTATTTCTTATGTTTTTGTTTGTATGTAGATTTTTAACTTTCAAAGTGTTTATTCCATGTTAAATTATTATTATTTTAAAATTTTCTTCTTTGTGACACTTTGGAAAAGAAACTGTATTTTATTTAAAGAAATTATAAACAGAGTATTAATGATAATTTTAATAGTGTAAAACAGCTTCTTAAGGTATTCAGTCATTTCAACTGCTAGCGAAACTTTTTTGAAGCCGAAGACAGGATATCCTTTGCGTAAAAGTTGTATTCTCCAAGTTGTCATAAAATCTCCAGTTAGAATTTGCTTCTAAGTATTCATCTACATCTTGATCTCAAAGTGGTAAAAATGTTTTAGCACTAATTAGAGTTCTCTCCACTCTCCAAATTACATATTTTTAAACACGGAAAAAAATATTATATCTTGATCACTAAGAATAACTATTCATTCATTAGTCACTAGGCCTAATATAATACACATATCCAGAAATTCTTACAATATCGTTATCACTCTCGAAAGAACCTAATCAAGTTCCAAAATTAATTACTAAGTGAGCCACCAAATATAATCAGTATAAAAATTACAGATGACCAGTCCAGTTCGGCCTTTCTTGTTTGTTTGATAAATACTGAAGTTTACACTTTTATAAAATTGTTAGATACAAAACTTCAAATCACGTTTTGTATAATAAGGGACTGAACACGTTAGCATGTTGGATTATAGGTCTATCACTTTTCAGCTAAATAAGGCCTACTGAAATGACCTCCGAAAAGCTTTGCGCAAAATTCAACAAATATATTAATTTTACACTGATTTGTTATTAAAGTTTCTCAAAATGTAAACGTGTTAAAAATTTAATAGTTTTTAATTTGTACAAATAAATTGCCATGTGTGCAACTAATAATACTTTCCGACTTACCCTATCAAGACTGGTAAGGACCTCTACCGGCCTTTCTCCTCCAATAACAATGAAAGTCAAGTCCTGTTTATTCAGAACAGGAACCTGGATTTGTATAAAAATGGAACACACAAGTAAATGTAAACTTTCATTACGGATGACAGTATTTACGTCAACAAAAACACGTTTTAAAACTAGCCTTCATTATAATTACGGACGATAGCATCATGTGTATCAATAAATTCACGTTCTAACTTAGGCCTACTGGTTTCGTTACAGCAGACAGTCTCTGTGTCAATGAAGCTACGTTCTAGGTCGGGCCTAACATTATATTAGGTACTGTATTTGTCAACAATTTCGAGCCCTAACTTAGGCCTACTGTTCTCACTAACTCGCTTACAGTTTGAAATATAAAACAATAATTTCACTCTACAACACAGGTACGTTTACGGACGTATGCTACAATCCGGGGTTCGATTTTCCGCGGTGGGCAGAGCGAAAACGGCCTGTTATGAAACTTTGCAGTGAAACAGTTTGTCGTTAAGAGCATATTATGTAAAATTTTAACAAACGTGACATCATTCGATCAGCACTATATTAGATAAAGGAAAATTAATTAAAATTTCTAAATACGTTAATTTATTTCAATTGGTCTCACACTAGGGGTGCGGTAACTAATCCTTACTAAGTAGAAACACTTTGTTCAGTTGTATTGATATTGATTACAGTACGGATTTTATTTCTTTTCACCAGGGTACACGCTACACAGTCGAATACCTTATTCATTTCGTCTCGAGACTAGGACTTCAGACGGATGATGAACGAGATGAAGTCATTCGCCGCTTGGTGGCAGCTCTAAGTCAACAATGTCTAGGAATAGGAGGAGTCTTACGACCAGCGGGGGTAAAATGGCCTAAAATGGGGGAAGGGACAACAGCAAAAGTGCTTAGATTCATCACCAGATTGTATTGTCTTGTATCGGGGATTCTTCCTCCAGATGACAGTAACAACAATGACGAGGAAAACAACGCCCTCTACATGGGAATTAACATCATGGCGACTGCTATTGGACGAACTGGGTCCGTGCTTAGGTAGTGTAAGTCGGATAGAAATATGAGACTCGTATAACTATTTTTCGACATCTGTTATTCTGGTGGTGTGGGAACCCTAAAGCTTCCATTCGTAAGACACACTGAGTGAGAACATTCCATTAATTGACGTAAATTTAATAAATGTTAATTTGCTAATTAAGACACGTGCTCGTCGAACTTTCCTCTCGAAGCTCTTGCAGTTTGTAAAACTGTAAACCAGATGTCGCTACATTATACTGATCCAAAGCGGACGGTCTGTATATTAAGTAAATCTTAACTATGAGAAAGTAAACCACTTAAAATGTTACATCTGCAGAATGTTGAATGTTTTGAACAAAAATAAAGTGTAATGACACGTGAGAGAGGTAAAATGATTCTTTTATCGTCATCTCTTTAAACATTTTGTGTCCACTACATCAACCAATAACAAGCTAAGCCTATTAGATTATTTCAATCCATGAAAGTCAACCTTATTTTCACCCTGCCGTTTTGCACATACAGACGTATTTAACATATAGTTATAAGCTGTAGGCATTACATTACTGTCTAGAAACACAGTGTTTCCTGTGTAACTAAATACGTGTTTATACTTGCTAGAAGTCGTGAACAAATTATCAAAACAGAACAGTTTGCGTCTATCATGTCAAACCTATTGATCGTGTAGTTCAGGTCAGCTTCTAGGTCATATACATCATGTCAAACCTATTGTTCGTGTAGTTCAGGTCAGCTTCTAGGTCATATACATCATGTCAAACCTATTGATCGTGTAGTTCAGGTCAGCTTCTAGATCATATACATCATGTCAACCCTATTGATCGTGTAGTTCAGGTCAGCTTCTAGGTCATATACATCATGTCAAACCTATAGATCAGATAACACCACTA
>NW_013665883.1:695688-700599 GCF_000517525.1 Limulus polyphemus
GAACAATATACACTAATTTTTAAAGTATCAAATTGAATTTTTGTTCAATAAAAATCTTTCAACTGCAACTGTAGCTTTTTTTCCCCCAAAACTTTGTCTTCAAAATAAGGGTGCGTCTTATACACCGGTGCATCTTATATTCCAAAAAAATATGGTACTCTGCTGTCATAATAGATATTTCACCAAACACTCCATTATTAGGCTTTATGAAGATTTAATTATGGCACCTTGTGAACAAGTTGCCGTAATTGAATTTTCAAATATTAATGCATTTTTGTTAACATACTAATACAACTTGTACATTGTAAATCAATACAAATAATACTTAAGTATTATACAAATAATACTGCATTATTTAGACAGACCACTAGTTTTATCTCGTATAAAGTTTCTGATATCATCAGAATAAAAATATTTTATTGCATAAAATAAAGAAAGGATAATAATGAATGTGTATACAAGTCTGACTGAATACTAAACATCAATTACTACCATGACTGAATTACAATTTTGTTTTACTTTTTTTCTTTTTGAGAACATGAGGATGAAAAGTAAGCTGAAAGTGGACAAATTGTTGTTCTATTCAATATCTAATACAGATGACTGCTAAGAACAATTTGAACTTCTCTGATGAAAAATAAAATCACCCAAGGGACAGAAGGAAAACAAAAGACATATTTCAAGAACTATGCAATGAAGATGCACACCACTCAGTTTCACTGAAGACATATCATATAAGAAGATTTTTATAAACTAAGGTCAGCTTTTGTAATTTCTTCACAATTCCATCTTTCAAATTCCCTCTTTGATAAGGTGTATAAATTATCAAATGTCTGACAATGATGTTAAATAGATGGTTGGAAGTGAAGAAAAAATCCTTTAACTAACTTATTATTTGCACATTTTGAACTAGTTTTTCTCAAGGACATTGAATCAAAAACTAAATCTCACACTGGATAAGTGTATGGCTATAATGTTCAGTGATTCTATGAACACCACTGGACCAGAGAAGGTCTATGCTTTAGTTACAGATCAGGCATGTAAATGGCTTTCTAGTTCATGCCTGGAATCTATTTAATAAGGTCATCTACAAAAACAGGTCTTTGAGCAGACTTACAAAAACAATCGCGTAGATTATAAAGTTCTGCTGAAAGAAACATATTCCACATAAAACAGGCTCAAGCATATTAAGTTAAGAAAGGGAAACATGATATTTCTCTTCTTCACCCAAAGAATAACTGATGGGAATCAGTTACCAAGTGTCTTGAAAATGCAGTTAAAACCAAGAAGCATTTGCAAGCAGCCATGGTAGACCCACAAATTAGAATTGTCATCTCCACCAACATCTGTAATACCATACTTGATGATGAAATTTTCTGAGTGAAAGTGAGAAGAATGTAAAGCCTTTGCAATCAATCTCTTAAGCTATCACAAACCTTGAAGTAGCAAAGTCATAAACCAAAGTTGATGTGGTCTTTATTTTAAATTAGATGAGAG
Source organism: Limulus polyphemus (assembly GCF_000517525.1). Taxonomy (NCBI): domain Eukaryota; kingdom Metazoa; phylum Arthropoda; class Merostomata; order Xiphosura; family Limulidae; genus Limulus; species Limulus polyphemus. The sequence continues at coordinate 697,186 of NW_013665883.1, forward strand.
CAGATGATGAACATTTTTTAGCTTCTAGAACTTTTGCTTCTATCCTTTCCAACTAGTAGTCTATGTGTTGGACCCCAAGTACAGTGGTAAAATAGAAAGATGATCAGATTGAAATAACAGAAAGGATCATAAAGATAGCACCCAGTGCTTGTTAAGTGCTACTTGAATAAATATAGAGCTGGGCACTAAATACAGAGCAGAGTAGCTCTGTGGATATTAGTTTACACTAATGCATCTTCAACATGAGGGAAAATATTTTATACCATCAGTAATTATGTAAAATTACTATGTAAATGTTAAGCTTTCCACCTACATTAGTTGCTTGTGAATACAACTGGGTGACATTCAGTAATACAATAAAAAATGCCCTTTCACGATGGTCTGAAAGTACATCCAAAGCAAGAAGCAGTGGTAAAAGTGAAAAAGGATTGAGAAGGAATAGCAAAATCTGTGAAATCTGACATGTGCAACTGTCAGCACTGGCAAGGCTAGAACAAGTTAAAATCAATAGAAATAAAGTGTTGCTGAACTGAATTAGCAATTAAAAAGTTGCACTTGCTTACAGTACATAGACAACACAAATTGACTGATTTGTGGACAGTGGCAAACGACTGTTAAACCATTTATTGTTTTTAAAATTTTTTCTGAAATGTTAAAAAATTGCAATACAAACTCTTGAATAACAAAAGAAATAAAATGCTCAATAAAAAAGTTATGGCTGTCTAACACTTATGAATGACATTATTCAATTGATATTATAATCTTTAATTTGTAAATTGGAGCAATATTTTAGGATACTGAGTATTAAATATTCAACAAAAATCCACATTTTTAATACAAAAGAAAAAATCGCAGAGCGTTTCTTAATTGTTGGAAAATGTTGTGAAAATAATATTTTGGGAAAATTAATATCTCAACTAACGTTAATAGTTCTATCAATAGTAATACTAGCAGTATTACACTAGGCCTACGGCTACTAAAGTATTGGTACTACTAAGCTTAGGACATACTAAATGCAAATAAGAACATTTAATAACACCTGTTTAACACGAGGAATCAATCGTGGATCCCAAACAAAATTTAAACGCTGATATCTTGTTTTCTTTTTCCGTTTATGCGATTCATTTGTATTTTCTTCTAATGATTTTCTCTTATGATTTTTCTTGGTTAAGGGAATGAATTCCATGACGAAATAAAATAATTTTAGTCTGTTTCCTTAGTTACCTACTCTTCTGGCACGTTTTAGACTACAGAGGTACTTCAGTGACCTCTACACTAACATAAAACTCGAAGTTTTAAAAGTAGAACATATAAAAGCAAAGCATATAAAAAAGACAATCCCCACGTATGTTCTGGTAACCGAAAACACATTAAAAATTATAAATGGCTTTAAAACTATTTTTTATGTTAAAAAGTTTTCCGAGTTGCAGAATAATTGCTTGCAATAAATAATACTCAAAGTAAATACACAAGTTAACTTTAGAAACCAATAATGTATACAAATTTCTCGAATTAACTTATGGGCACTGAAAATCTCATTATTTTAATGTATTGTTAGATAAAACATAAATGTTGACTTTGTAAGGTCGGTTTTCAAGAGCAGAAGTGCGAGGTCATCTGTATTGTCGTGTTATCAATTGTATCGTTCGGCAGGTTCTTTTGTATTATTTGATGGAAATAATACGAAATGAAGTCCGGGTAACGATAACGAACTAATTTATTTCTACTATAACGTTTAAACAAAATATGTTTATGCTAACACAAGTTGTTGTCATAAGTTCAAATACAATGTTTCGGGGTAGTGCTAGTATCTTCCTGGTGAAGGGGTTAAGGCAGACTCAACCAAAAATTGGGGGCTGAGCTCTAGATTTTATGGGTGCAGGATCGGGTAGTTAGGACACTCAACTCGCAATCCACGCGTTGCAAATTCGAATCCCGTCACCAAATACGCTCGTCCTTTCAGCCGGGAGGACATTATAAAGTAAAGGTCGACCCAACTATTAGTCGGTAATGAGTAACCGAAGAGTTGGTGATGGGTGGTTTTGATAGCTGCCTTCTCTCTAATCTATCATTACTAAATTAAAAAGAGATAGCGCAGACATCCCTTGAATACTTCTGTGTGCAATTCTACTGACAAAACAAACATATCTTATGAGTGCACATACTGCAGTATTTATGAGGAGAACCAATTTAACAGTAAGGCGCAAGACTGCAGAGAAGGCTAAAGCACATTTTGGGGTTGTTTCAGGCCCATAAAGTCTCTCTTACCACTGTCCTTGCAACGTTTCAATATAAATTTCGAGTCGTACGCCTAACACAGTGAGATTTGGTAGCTTAATAGACTACAAAAACTGAATATACATGATCACTCACAAACTTCTCTGAATTCTCATTCACTACTCACTGAATTGTAACTGACTCAATGCTGACTGATTCTCATCTTACCATAATGGGCGTAGCATTTATGTCAGTATCTATGTATGTAACCAAAACTCCTGCACCGTTTATTGAATGACACCACAAATAAAATTTCATAAAAATGTCACACTTTGAGTCTTAAAGATTCAGACAGTTTGTTCGTTTCGCCCTAACCACCTGGTCATGTCGCACAATATTCAGACAGTTAGAAAAATAACTGTGGAATCTGCAACAACCATTTCTTTATAATATATAACAATTTTAAATAAAAGTGTTCTCTTCACAACAAGAACACGACTTTTACTGGGACTGTGCGTGAGGGTTTGATTATATTGTTACGCCTCTGATCGTTTGTTAATTTTCCGTAAAAATTCTTTCCGAAGGAACTTTAGCGATACAAGCCCTTTCTTAAATAAAACTAGTTTATTCTTTCTCAATACAACTTTGAAATTCACTTAATTTCCACAGTCACGCTATAACTTAAACAAACGCTATAATTCACAACGAACGATTCACGCGCTTGACTCAATTGTCCGTCTCTATTTCTGTCTGCAATTCAATTACATTGTTGCCGTCACTTCTTACCGGTCTTATATATACAAAAAGCGTACATCTCCTTTCTTCGTGAATCTTCTAGAATATCATGACGTGTTACCAGCGTAACACTGCCCCTTCCTCAGTATTGTTCGTCCCGAACAATAGCCACTTACATTAAACCAATAAACAATTAACAATAACTTAATCAAATGTACAGAATTTACAAACACTACAAACACAAAATTAAAATTCAACAAAGTCTCTTAATTTTACGGGACGTATCTTCTTCCGTACTGGCTTCTGCTTCACGTGAGATTCATCTGCTCCGTTAGGGAATTGTCCTATAATCGGTAATGGTCACATCAGTGGTAGTAACTTCATCAAGGGCTTCACTGTTTCCCTTCTCAAAACCGAGTAGAGTTTCTTCTTCGACAGTGGCCTTTCTAGCTTACATGTCTT
>NW_013665883.1:701538-716848 GCF_000517525.1 Limulus polyphemus
CTCTATATCTCGTGTTGCTTTGTTGGAACTATTCTAGTCGGAGGGATCTTTATTCGATGTTGATTGCCTGTGTTTATTCTGTGCTCTACAAGGTTTGTGCAGCCGAGCTCATGATCTCCTTTCGAAAAGACGTCTGCATAATTTGCCAAAAGTTCTTTTACCTGAAGAGCCTGTGATGATGCCAAATGGACTATGCTCTTCTTATAGAGGTCAGTTAAATGTTCTGGAAGTGTATGTCCTTTCTTTATAGTTGTATTTCTTGCTTTAACATTGACTGGCTCTACCTCCTGACACACACCCAACAATGCCCCTTCCTTAAGTGTCTGCTCACATTTAGAGAAACTGACCACTGTTATAGGTACTACTACTAGATCACCCCTATTGCTGACATTCATATCTAGGATGCGACTTCTAACAGGACTGAAGATGTCTGCATTAGAGTTTAGCTGTGAGGTCTGGAAAGGGCTTGCCATTGTCTGGGGCTGATTAAGTCGATGGTTAATGTTTCCTCCTTATGTAAAAGACAATAAATCATCCTTTAATGTATTTAATTCGCTTTTAAATTTACTGATGTTTTCCATTTGTACTTTTTGCCACTGTTGTTGTCTTTCCTGTAGTTGCTGCTGACTTTCCTGCAACTGTTGGAGACTTTCTTCCCGTTTCCTTTCTTTTTCTAGTTGCCACTGCTGTAATCTCTCTTCTTGTTTATTTTCTTTCTCCTCCAACCACTGCTGTAGCCTATCATCTTGTTTCATTTCTTTCTCCTCCAACCAATGCTGTAGTCTCTCTTCTTGTTTCCTTTATTTTTCCTCCAACAACTGCTGTAATCTCTCTTCTTGTTTATTTTGCTGTTCGAGCTGACACTGTTGCAGGTTTTCTTGTCACTGCTGTAATATCTTCTTGTTTCTTTTTTTCTTCTTCTCTAACCCGCTATTAAGGCAGTATGATAAAATACTCAAGTAACAAATAGATAATGTAACTGTTAAATCTTTATGTACACAATGATAAAGGTTTCAGATGATTTTAACGCTAACATTTTAGGGTATTTTTGTTCTTAAAATATCAGATTTAACAATCGTTAGAGAATATCCATTGTACATTATGAATGTTTTGAATTTAGCAAATACACGTACTAAAAACTGGTTTCTCGGAACTTAATAATAAATATTATTATTATTATTAGGCACAAATATAACGTAGTTTTATCAGGGAAGTTTTGCTGCGCCTTTCTTGTCAGTCTGCAGAACACATGCTTTTAGGTGTGTGTTATCAGCCTTTCAATCTGACGTTTAACTAGAAAAAAATGTAGGCATAATCTACTTATGTCCCAATTCTCTAAACAAACCTGATAAATTATGAGAGAATATAGGTGACCACGTGGAAAAAAGTCATACAGACCAGTCATTTCCCATCTATTTAACAGTACACAATTTGATTTTAGGAAGGTGGCATTTTGTGTAGTTCTGGAACAATCAAAAATTGTTTTATATTTTAATTTAGACCGTTTTCAATTGTAGTTGGTATACTTAATTTTACCTTTTCTTCTTGACAAAGTTAGCTAGCTTATGAGAAGAAAAGCTAAACACAATTGTCTTGGGTTAGTTAATAGTTTTATTATTTTCTTCCTTTCTTTTTTTTTTTCTTATACTAATAACAAATTTATTTCTCACTAATTTATCTACAGAGTATATTTATAACTTATAATGTTTAAAAGACATTTTTGTGTCACCAATATTAAATTTTATTGACATACTAGACGTAGGGAATTTGTTTGGGGATTATTAATTTTTTTTTGTAATAGGCTTACTTAATTACTGTTTTTTCATAACTCAATAAGACTAGAAATGGATACAAAGTGTGTGTTATTCACTTGTTTGGGTAATATATGTTAGGTTTGCGAAACAATGAATGAAACAAATGAAATGTGGGAAACAAAGATCCTGTAGTTGGTTTGTAGAGCTTGCTTATTAGGGAGGAGATTAAACAGTTTTAAGAAAGAATTTTTAAAGTTGATTAAGAAGAAAGCATATTGAATGAATTGATGGTAATGAAACGGTACTATCAGTATTTAAAGATTAATGTTATTCACATTAGGGTAAAAAGGAGGGGAAATGAAAGATTCATCGAGGTTGGCAAGTATAAGATTTAGACGTTTTGTAGCTAAAAATCTTCTCCATGCAGAACATCAAATAGGTGAAAATCCTAAGCTAATAACAAACAAGCACAAAAAGGGTACTTCTGAAATTCTAGGTGTGGTGACGAGATTTACTTTCCACACATTAATGCTTAAGATCCAATTAAGATAATTTGGAGACATACTAATTCTAAGAACCCATGAGTGAAAACAAAGGATAAAATGTTCTAATATATCAACCACAGAACAAGAAGATGCATCTTTTCTTGTATGCTTTGATGTAATGTTTGTAACATCACATTTGATGGAATTCTCACAAGGTACAGAGAGCTATTTTCAAAGATAACAAAGAAAGAAAACATCAGTTTGACCTGTTAGTTCTTCTTGAGAAGTGAGAGGGACTAATTTTACTAAAAGTTACTGGGGTTAAATGAATGATTAGCCATTATTTGTACACAGATTACATTTGTAGTTTAAGTTTATGGCTACAAAACAACCATATTCCAAAAGTGGGCTGCATACAATCAGATAAGGACGTAGAGTATTTTGGGTAACTCTAGGTAGAGAAACTCATGACATAAGGTATTAGATTCTGGTATGGCCAAACATCTTCTAAAGAAGTTGAAAATGACAATATCTTTTTTTTTTCAATATAGTTATTTTAAAAGTCTCTTAACACAAGGTTTTGCCAAATTTACTTACCACACCTTTACCTATATTGTTTCTATGATTAGAATCAAATTCATATCCAAAAAATAATGCAAATGTGTATTTTAATCTGAGATTTGTGCAGTTTTACATTATGTAAATTGTAAGTTTAGAAGTCTACAAAATGAAATTTCAGCTTTAAAGGTGGTAAACTTTTACCCAACAAACAAGTTTATATATATATATATATATTTATATTACCAAAAACAAACTTTACTACTCAACACTGAGATTACTTTGAATAAAACAATAGAAATAATTTTTTTCTTCTAATCTTTATTGGGAAATTAATGCATAAGCAATAACACTGGTATTTTGGTTTTCAGTCTCTAACTTTATCTCCCCACACGGCCAAGTTTGGTGTCAGTTTTAGGGTTTGCTGTAATTGTCTGAACTGCTACAATGGCTTCATTGATTTGGGTCTGAAGATCTCTCAGGTCATGAATATACAATAAACGAAGGACTTTGGCAGCCTGATTCATTACATAATCTGAAATATCAGAATCAATATTTCAATATAATTTTTTTTTTCATAAAGGTACTTTTCACTCTCTCTAAAAAAAACAAAGAAAATTGATTACTATCAATATACTAATCTTGAACTCAGTAAATATTAACATCTTATTAACACCGAGAGTAAAAGCTAAAATTATACTAATGATTTCATTACATTAAAAAGTTGCAAACTATACACTATATACAGGGTGTCTACAAATGAATGTACACATTTTAAGACATAGTAACTGGCAATTAAAGAAAGAAAGACAGAATAAAGTACATTATCAATAAACATCTGGGTGAAAGTATAGTGTAAACTAATGTTGAGCTACATCTCCACTACAACTTTCTTGACTTCAGTTTATACAGTGGGTACCTTTGCTATATGTCAAACACATTACAAGTAGATATTCTGGAACTGTTTTATTTCCCTGATACAGTCTTTAAGGTTGGCATACATAGCTGGATGTGGGTTGTATGCTGTAAACTTAGTGTATTCCAAAAGCTAAAAGTCCAGTGACATTAGGTATGAAAATAGGCCTTTAGATTACTATTAGAATTGCTCCAAGTGTTAAAGGCACAATGCAATTTTTTATATTTTACCTTTAAGGCATAAAATAGTGAATTTTGGTGTTTATTTATTTTAGATAGAATGACAACCTATATATGCATACATGTTACACTTTTGGCTTTTGGTGTTTGTTTTTCCTTAATCATCACATAAACCTGTCACTAAGCTAGTATATCTTAATGGTTCTCCAACTTTCCAAATCCCTGACTTAATCACACCTCAGTAGTGAATGTGTCTCTTTAGGTCCTGCAGCTATACAACTGCTTGTGTCTTTTTTTATCATAGATGTCCTTCTCACCAAATTATAATTTTCAACTGCACCATCTGCATTCACTGAACCCGACTAAAGGAACAATAGGCCTCAAAGGTCAAAATTCAACGTATCAAAATAACATGGTGAAGTAATGCAGTGGCACTCATGCTTAATGGATAGCATGAATAATTTATAGGTTATATTATAGATCGCAAATTGACTCTAACAATGTAAATAACTCTGTAAAATATAACTAAATCTGCTGAGGAATGACACAGAACATAGTACAATAGGCTTATACCCTGTTATTTCAATTTTTTCCTGTAGGGCAGTGTGACTCACTAGCTATATGCTTTGGACTTGTACTAGGATGGTTGCAAATCTGAGATTGGCCCGTTGTATGCTTTTGTGTCCTTCAGCAAGATACTTTACCTTATTTGTTCCAGTCTACCAGCTATACAATAGGTACAAACTATTAGCTGTGGGGTTAGACTGTGATAGACTAGCATCCTGTCCACTGGGGAATGGGTCACCATTCTCATTTGCTTGTGCTACTTGAAACGAGAGACTTAAAGCACCAACCCTATGTGCCTTAGAAAAGCATGATTAGGATTTAACTATTAACTATAATTGTATATCACACACACTTTTGGAGCAAGTAAGCACAAACTTCCTGACATGTGTACAAAATAATGCATGTTCTGAAAGAGTTACAGGATGAAAGTTGGTAAATCACTGATCTATATTATTTACTTGCAGCATCCTATGGCAGATAATCTAACAGTGTGCCTTACTGCCAAAGAAAAAAAATATGCAGTATACAATAAATTACTTATGCTGGGTCATTAAGTATCCTCCTTAGGATAAAAATATCTTGCATATTTTAAATGCCCATGCAGTTACTTAACCAAATTGTTTGATTGTTCCTATGCATGACCAACTTGTCAGAATTGACGTTTTTGATACTTTAGGATGGTCTATGCTGAACAGTAACCAAGTTGGCACTATCTGTTAAAAATATCGATTCTCAGTTCAGATCAAAGTGGAATAAAACTATGAGTGTGTTTAAAATTTAACCCTATATCCTTATCTTTCTTGTATATTAGTAGTTAGGCTGTAAAAACTTACAACTATTAACAGAAATCCTATGTAAGGTATATAACATAACATATGGCTGTTCCTAGTTTTAAACAACTGAAAAGAGAGAAGGCAACCAGGCAGAATCACCAATCACATTTTCCTAAACTGATAATGTATTTGCAACACTTATCTCCCCCTCACAAAAGCTTTCATGACTTATACTGTCCACTACTGTGCAAATTTTTGTTTGCCACTAGCCTTGATACTTCCACTTATTTCTGCCTACTAACATGGAAATGATTATGCAGCAACCCTCCACTGACAAGAGTGTGACACTACTCCTATTGTAACTAGCATCCTCTGTAATCTTGCAGCTGTTAACTACTTCAAGATTGTTTATATCACACCAAACCACATCAGAAGTGGGGAGAATGGGTGGGAAATGTGAGAACAGGTAGGTATCTATCAGAAATACATTTTCAGTTTACTTCCAATACAATATCTTACTTCCTCTCAAAAAAAACTAGAATCCCATATTGAACCAGTGGAGGGCTGGTAAGAATATGATTCCCCTTTAGGTTGTACTCATAGGAAAATGATGAAGTGTGATAAGTAATTAAAAACAACACACCCGTGGGAGACTGCACCACTTCCGAGCCAGGTATATTCTTTGCCCTTCAGTAATGTGTTGGCAAAGGGCCAGAAATATGGAGGGACCACAAGAGAAATTACAGAAATAATTGGACCCACCGGTGTAGAATGGCTAGGGCAAGAGAGACCATAAATGGGAAATTGACCTCAACCAACACCTAGTGGCATCTGAAATTGTATATCAGGTCTGTGGTAGGAAGAAGATCCTCTACCTTTCACCTCAAAAATGGGTCCTGGTCCAAAACCTGGAGGCACTGGGAATGTTTTGTCCAGTCCATGGTAGTAGGAGGGTACCCAACCTTACACATGTGGGAATTCTTGTGTCTTGTACAACTACAACCAACACCAGATCCACCAGGAACTGACATCCGGTGGATGGTAGAAAGAGGAACTGCTAGTTGGGGTTGCAGTCCAAAACCTGGCAGCATTGGGAATTTATCATCCAATCCATGGCAGGAGGAGGGTACCAGCCAAACACGTGAGGACTTATGTGGCTGGTCCAGCTTCAACGAACACCCACTCCCTCGGAACCAACATCTGGCGGATAGTAGAAAAGAGGGTGGAACAGCTGGAGAGGCAAACTGCACTACATGGCAGAATGCTAGATCCAACACCTAGTGGCATCTGGAATTATACATCAGGTCCATGGTAGGAAGGGCTTCATGTCATCTACATCAGCAGAATGCCACCAAGCTACTCTCAACTGAGCAGTATTGTGCCTTCATGGTCTACCATCCCAGTGGCCAGGAACTAGTAAGTAGCAATACCCCCCCCCCCACACACACACACATATTACTAGGAGGAGAGGAGGGAAAAAATTGCATTAGTAAGTCCAGAGGACCGCAACTTTGGAGACAGTGCAATGGGTGACAGTGATACTCTATCTTGAAAAGCAGAGTGATCACGTCCACAGAGTCGATCAATCAACATCTGACAGTATCTGGAATGAATTCTACATCAGGTCCACAGTATGAAGAGCCTCCATGTCACAGTCATCTAGCATTGTATGTGATCACAGGTTATACAGTGCAGATTTAAGACTAAGTAAACCTGGTTAGGCAACACTCACCACAGAGCAGGATCCAAACATATGATAAAGGCCCCTGCAAAGAAAAAGAAAATCAATGGAGTACTTACCACCCACAGATGAACAGTTATAGCACTGATCATGTCCCTCAATGGAAACATACAGCCAGTGACATGGTAAAGTGATGAATCTGATGGAAAAAAAAAACACATGAAAAATGTGATAATCATCAGAAGAAAGGGAAGAGAAACACCAGGTGACTTAACTGGTGAATTCAATCTAGAAGGGTAATAGGAAAAATGGTATGGAAGAGAGCAGCACAATGTGTCATATACTATCAAATAACCCTGATTGAGCAAAGGAGGTGGGCGGGTTTGGAACAGTCATAAAGGTGGGAAAAAGAGGGAAGGGAAGAAGGTGTGAAGGGGAAGTACCTCACAAGGAGCTGAAATCTTGGGCATAAAGGAATGATCAGGAACTTCAAGGAATGGTGATTTAAAGAACACGAATTCAAAAAGTCCAATGGAGGACAGGGAAAAACATGGAAGACCACATAGAGGTGGTAATCTGGAAGGGAAACTGAGCAGGGAGGACAGGAAAAACAGAAGGAGTAAAACAAAATGGGTAAGACTGGCAACTGGAAAACACAAGCAAAGTCAGTGGAAGATAATTTCACCCTACAGCTCACAACAGAGGCAACCGAAAGGCCCCATTCAAAAAGCCAAATCAAAAAAGTGGTATGTGGGGAACCACAGGATGGGAAGGACTATAACCCATTAGGATAGACCAAAAGTGGTACATGAACCACGTACATGGGCAAACTGCCATTGAGGAAGAAAGAGCAGGATGGAAAACAAAGAAAACTACATACAAAAATCCAGCCCTTCAGATGAGGTACAAGACAAAGCCATGCATACATAGAGAGTGCAGGTACAGACAGATGACACACGTCGAAGTGTGACTGACGAAGGAGTGTTAGAGATAAAGGAAGAGAAAGGGAGGTGACACCAAAAATTGGTGCAGCAGTGGAAATCACATGTGAGTGGGCCAATATGTAACCAGCAGCAGAACACTACACAGAGTGGTTTGACTTATGACAAGGACATATGGGAGGAGATGAAAAGAGGATATGCATATAGGTACCAACAAAGTGATGGGATGGTAGTGGGCCCGACACAGAAGATCCAATTTGAGAAAACAGAGGTCTGTTGACCGAGTGCTCCTTACCTGGTGATGTACGAGACTACCACAGAAATGTCAGAGTGATCCATCACCAACCAGCCCCTAGGAGTCCACAGGAAGTGAAGAAAAGCCCAACGAACAGCAAGAAGTTCCAAGATTGATATGGAGAGGATGTGGAAAGATACCATAGCCCCGAAACCTCCTGAGTGTCAAGATACACCCTCTACTGGAAAAAGAAGCATCCATAAAAGATTATATTCTGGAGGAGGAGATAGAGGAAAACTATCGGTTGTAGTGTACCAATCCAACCACCAGTCAAAATTGGTCTGTAATGGACAGGGAAGGGCAAGAGGGGTATCTAAGGGATCCCAAACAAAGCTATACTGACAATGACACATGAGGGCGCGACCAAGAGGAATGAGGGTTAAGTGAAGTCCAAGTCCCCAAAAGAGAGAAAGAACCTCTCATGCAATAGAAGAGGAAAGAGATAAAATACTGCATACGAGACATTCTACAGCTCACAACTAAGGAGCAGGTAAGGCTTGATGGAGGAAGGAGTTGAAAAACACCTCGAGATCAACCCAAAATTGTATGGGTGTGAGGAAAAATTGCTCCACTGTGACAAGCCAACCAACCAAGACAGTATCCTGGAGAAGAAACTCAGGATGTAGGACTGAGTCATCTTGTGAGGAGGCAAGAAGCAGCCATATGTTCATAGAATGGTGGAAACAAATGCTCGTGTAATGAATCAGGAGGGCAAAAAACGAGATCCCGAAGAGTGGGGAAGGAAACAGGATTGTGAGACAATGGGGGTGATGAATAGAAACAGAGGACCAGACTTACTGAAACGATTTTCAAAACCCATGGATCAATCACCAAGGACCTACAAACATTGGCAAAGTGAAGGAGTCTGGCCCCCATCAGCTCTGACCTGAGAAGGGTTTTCAGAGTAAGACAAATATGGGAAAAGGTAATCAAATTATTGGGGTCTGATCCCCACTAACGAAGAAGGGATACTAATGCTATGAGTCCAAATAAGGGAATTTGAAACAATCATCAGTATGTTCTATTTGTTGCATGAAATTGGGCAACTCTTGATGCCCTAGAGCTGTCACTTCATAGGTCCAAAATCATGGTTTCGACCCATTGGACGTAGTTGGTAATTCCGCTGCAACAGTTGTAGTCATGACCACCTGAAACTGTAAGTGCATAACTCACAAAATTGAAAGAGGAGAAAAAATAAATAAAATAATTTGTAACTCTTCACAAATGAAAACAAAAATGGTAAAGAACAACGTAATTAAAGTAGAAAAATTAAGAAACTAAAAATCTGTAGATAAGTGAATCTAACTGTGAGCAAAAATGTGTCTATTCAATAAGACTGCCAATACTGAGAAGTGGTTAACAGCTGCAAGATTAGAGAGGGTGCTAGTTACAATAGGGGTAGTGTTGCACTCCTATTGATGGAGGGTTGCTGCATAATCATCTGCATGTTAGTATGCAGAAATAAGTGGGAGTATCAAGGCTAGTGGTAAGCAGAGATAAGATACTACATTGGTAGGCAATCTGTACTATAGTGTATCATAGTGTTCAGTGGTATCTCATCTTGAACCTTTAGATCTGCAGCCCAACATGCTAACCATAACAGCACAACTAGACTCTCAATAAAAATTTCAGTTTATCCACATCTACCAGGATCAGTGGAAGAAAATAACACAACATCTTTATTATTGTAAATGATACAAGATATACTAAACTTTGTTTTGCATGGTACATTCTGAATCAGTTTGCAAATACTTGATCATGTCTTATTTCTACCACCCAATGAGAAGAATTTTACCCTATCATCAAAAACACATGCAAACTTTCAGTGTTGCCTAGCTAATGTTTAGTATTCTACATCCAGTGGAACACATCACGTACACTCTTAACAAGTGTATCACTGAAAACATTCAAATAAATTAATTAGTAAATTTTAAAGAATTCAAGTAGCTTATCCAGTAGCCTTCAAATTTACTACATAGTAGGAGTTTGAAAACAAATAACAAATACTTCAATAATGCTTTGTATAAGTAATATTGATGGAAAATATTAAAATATAATATTCTAACTCACCCCCTGTGTCAAATGCCAGAGAACTTTCATGTAAAGGAAAGGGTTTGCCCTAGGAAAATAATATAAAAACAAATAATTTTTACAGATAAATTTAATTAACTAAAACAGATTACTTAAATTTTTGTAATTAAGAAAAACACAAACAATCTGGATAGTAAAACATATGACAGGACATAGACGTTAGACATTCCTACTAGTAAAATACATCACAAAATATTTCCAGTTATAGCAACATCATTTCTTTCAGGAAACTGTAACAAATAAACAAATTACACTTTTTTGCACGACAAGAAATTCTTCAAAACTTTTTTGAAATTCAAACGTATAAATACCTGTGGTTTTTCTTTCTTTGAAACAGCTTCAACTGACAACCGATTCTTCACAAGGGTACATATTGCCTAAAAACAGAGACATCTTGTTATTTTTAATGTCATATTCAAGAGTTTTGAATGCCATTTTGTTTCACTTGCTAGTCCCACTAAAAGTTTTTATTATTACCATATGTCAAACAAATACAATTGTTTTCTTTTAACCTGATTCATAACATTATTACTTTAATTTTAACAAAAGTAAAATGAATCTGACAGGAGTTAATCTATAACACAAGGTTTTGGAAATGTTTAGATAACTGCCCTAAAACTACTTGATATCTGATGATCAGCTTTAAACAGACCACCCATACTAGTATTTCATTTCTGGGAATTTCTTACACAATTGTATATTAATTAGCATGTTGATTTTTTGGTTGAATGTTTGAATTCACATACTTTTAGCCTCCTGCAAGTAATAAAGGATAGATTATATTCATAATTCTTCTCTCTCACTTTCAATTAGGACTTCAAACTGATTGAATAGGAGGAAGGTTTTAATAACTCTGATTCTAATAATAATAATAAAATTTTAATAAATCAATTCTCCTGAGCACTCTCACCATACTGATCAAATATGACTTTATGGTTTAGTCAAAAAATTTTGTTTAAATTTAAGATTTTATCAGTTATTTACAGTACCTTTTAATGTGACTTTCAAGGATTATGTTTATTAAAACTTTTCTTAAAAACATTATTTACTTTTTTCCTAAAGGTTTGTGAAGACCCATGCTCAATGGAAATTACCCAAATAAAAATGAAAGTGTTAAAAGTTGTCAGATTAATTGCACTCTATAAGAATGATTTGTACATGCTGATACACATGCATGAAAAGGTATCACAAGTGACATATATATTTGGTTCACAATGAATTCCCAACTATTCGAAAATGTTGCACCACCACTGATGGATTTATAGATGGAGGATTATGATATAGTACTTAACAAAGAAGAATATTTGTATTACAAAACAGCAATGATATGCAGGCGAGAGACATATCAATGAGGTTGAAAAAAACAAAAACACTTAAACAATATCCAACTACACACAGGACTACTTCTACCACAGCCAAAGTTCATAAAAATGGTTCCAACCCAGAAAGAAGCTATTAACAAGTTACATATACCATAATAGACTGTGAACAAGATTTTGCTCTTGTAGAGCAGCTTTATCTCCACCTCATGATCTCCTCCCCATACACTTGTAAGAGAACATCACATTGTAAAAGATTATACTAAAAATATTTTGTAAATGATGTAACATTGGACAAGGTTTAATTATGATATTATGTACTTGAATACTGTGACACAAAAACAGTTGATCTGCTGCCAATGACAAGTTGATACAGAGAACTTAAGAATTTTTTGTTTGTTTGGTAAAATAAAATTCTTGCACTATATGACCAGAACATCAGGATAAGCATCAAGTTACATATCAATATGGCCAGGATGTCAAGAAGGTATGACTATATCATGATAAATCATCAAGTTACATATCAATATGGCCAGGATGTCAAGAAGGTATGACTACGTCATGATAAAGCATCAAGTTATTGATCAATATGGCAAGGATGTCAAAAAGGTATGACTACATCAGGATAAAAATGGTTACATCAGAATAAAGCATAAAGTAAAAAATCTAAGTCCACAGAAACATTTCTATAAACCATGGAAAATGAAAATGATGTTCAAGCTATCTTTGATGTAACATGACTGTGCACTCATGAAGTTCTTGCATTTGGTTAGCATAAACGTGGCCTTAGAAGCCAACGTCCACGTTCATCAGACAGTGAAAAGTTTCTTAGACCAACAAACCAAGAAGCTTTTTACAATGGATATTGCTGTGTTAGATAATTGTAATCATAAATTTCAACAAGATTAATCATGGAAAATGTAGTTCCAAGTGCAGTATGGGATCTGGAACACTATTCTTATAAAACAAATAACCATCTGTATATATTGTTTATGAGTCTTTAAAAAACTATTACATAATTAAAATAGCTCTACTTTTCAGGTGGTTGTATGGTTGTACATTTTATTAGATTTAACAATCTTTATAGTGAAACTGTTATATATATATATATGAAGCCCTACCTTTAAGGTAACTAAGTGATCTGGATGTTCTGTTATATTTAACAGTCTTGCTAAAGTTGAAACTCCAGCTTTGAAGTCTTTATCTTCAACTATATAATCAAAGAAACAGGTGTTTCAAAACAGTTATTGTTATTTATAATAACACCTGAACACTTAAAAATTATCTTATATTCTTTCACCATGACTGTATTTCATGTATTTACTTAAGAGCTTTAACAGACCCTCTCACTTCCAATCCTTTATTCTGTAAGACTCTTAACTAATCTTAAACATCCATCTTTCTCACCAATGAATATGTTACAAAATATTATTACTTAAAAAAATTGCTGACAGAAATTCGTGACATCGTCTAGTTATGAAAAATCCATGTGCATAAGTAACATTTTGTACTAAAAGTTAAAATTATTTCAAAAACTTGTAAAAAAATAAAAAAATGCAAAGTTTAAATGTTTTAGTTTTAAGTTACTCAAATTGCATCAAGTGTGTCCCTTCACTTTCACCAAATTAACGTGTCTCATGTTAGATGCAAATCATTTCAAAAATGACGATACAAAAATACATATTGTCTGTACTGGATGGCCAGCTATTATCCTGGTATGCTGGGCTGGTTACAGCTGGCAAAAAGTTTGGGTGGCCATATTAACCATGATGCAATATTGAAAAAAGACAAACAATGTTTGTGAAATGGTGGTCCACTGCATAATTTATGTGCTTGGAGTGTATTACAAAATTAAAAAATTTACATCCACAAATGCTTAAGTTTATACATGTTTCATGTACATGTGTGTGTTAAAATGCACACTGTACATAATTTAAGTGAACTAAAAGCTTATGAAGTGTATTTGTGTCAACAATTTAATAATTTTGATGCATGTAATAAACAATAATAATTGTAATGTACTTCACCTTGTCCATTACAGCAAGAATCCAACACTCAAGTGATAATGAATTTACTCCAGTAAATATAACAACCTCAATTGAGCCTCACACACATCATCATACTCACTTTGACAGTTTTGTGCCACATATAGTACACACTTTGAATTTCCTGTATTATAATAGTGAATATTTTCTTAACCTATATGGAAATGATTCTGAAAGATTAAATTTGTTTTCTTTGTGTAAAATTTATTGTAAACAAGGGCTGTTTGTAATGTTTATTTTTATGATATCTTTATAAAACTTGCAAAATAATAAGCCATATTCAGCTTAGATGATATACACAGAGCCATAAATACATCAAAAATGGAGCTTCAAGACCAGATAGTTTGAGAATCTCCACCTTTACAAAGCTTACAGAAGACATCCTCTTGAAAGTAATGTTGGAGTGTCAATGAAGCAGCATAATAGGTAGCACCTCTGAAATATGGACAGATGCATTAATCAATTTTTTACCAAAATCCAGAAGTATCATTCTTACCTTAAAGGCCATCAAATCAACATACTACAAAACATCATTGGCAAGATTCCAGAGAAGAAAGTAGTTAGAAAGTTTGCTTATCAATTTGAGTTCTCACTACTGTCATCACTTGTTGGTTATTGAAGTGACAAGGAAACTTGGATCAATAATGCTGAAATCAAGGCTAGTATGTGGGAAGGTTTTTAAGCTGGTCACAACACATTAGCAGTAGTTTCAGATCTAGATAATATCTATAGTAGTATACAGCTGCCCATTCTTGCTAACAAATGCTCAGAAGAGGCATCAGTATAACATATGTAAGATGATTCACAGCTACACTAACTACCAGAAGATGTATAATGAAGCATGGAAGTTGGCAGTCAGACTGGATCACAATCAGTACTGGTCTGTCTCATAGGTCACCAATCTAAGTAGTTCTCTTCAACATCTACAACATTGATTTATCTCACCTTGAAAAACTAACCAGATGCCATGTGCTAACCTTTGCTGATGACATTTTGAAGTAAAAGTAGGGCTTTAGCAAATGATCATCAATCTTGCCAAAGTGAAAGAGATGTTCTGCAGCATACTCAAGAGTAGACAAATCATCATTAGCCATCTTAATACCACAATAACCAGAGCTACTAAAAATATCAATGCACTTAAAGCAAGAGGTTGTCTAAAAGACACCTTAAGTGACAGTCATAGGTAAAGAAGTGCAATACAGCCACCAATGAGATAATTTGTCATCACCAGATCTCGACTTCCTCATGTGAAATAAACATCTTGTGCCACAGGAATCTGTGGAAATCAGTTTATCACATAAAATGTAGATTGAACAGATTGTGAAAAAAAAAGCCTATCAGCATCTAAAAACCATGATGGACTGTCTCCTGTCATCACAGACACCAGAGATAGCAAGAGCTGCTTTGGTATTCGTCGTCTCTTGGAGCAACAACATATTGCATAAAGCTGGTAGATTATTCAAATTTCCCAAACCAGCAATACATAAAAGAAGTTCTACTGTGGGTTGCTGAAATCAGTTAAGTGCAAACAGACAGTGTCATCATCATGATATTTGTCAGTGATACACAGGCAGTGGTATTTAAAATTCTGAGTGATTGTTCCCCAGATGGATGGCTGAAAGCAAAGCAACTTACAGTAAGACCATCACTTATATGTATGTGCTAGGTCATGCAGGGATATATCAATCTCCTCTGCATTAATAAGA
>NW_013665883.1:717848-727643 GCF_000517525.1 Limulus polyphemus
CAACTTACAGTAAGTACCATCACTTATATGTATGTGCTAGGTCATGCAGGGATATATCAATCTCCTCTGCATTAGTAAGATGAGAAAAAAGCAACCATGGAAGGTATTCATCGACATTCAGAGGGAACAAGACTGTTGGAAAAAAAAAAATATGTTCTACGGTATAGCTAGGAAAAGCAAAATATGGGGAATCAATAAAACAGTATATAGTCAGAAGGCCACTGGTAGCATCAGTAACATAAACTCTCTTCTACTTTCTGCAAGACAGCCAGTCTTCATGAGGGATCAGAGCCTGTTATCCCAATCCCTAGGATTATCATCCAAATACAATATTAGCTTCAGGCATACAAATACTGAGAAAAATATTCAAAGTAAATATCAAATGTTTTATAAGTTCTGTAATTATGTTAAGTACAGGGTTCAGCAATAAAAAGAAAAAAAAGCATCTAGTTATAAATACATTTACCTATAAAACATTTCAAAATTGTACATCCTATAATATTTCATGTTTTTATAGACACCACAGGGATTTATGGCATTCCAATGTTTATACATATTATGATATACTCCATAAGGGTAATTGGAATCTGCAATATTACATCAATGACAAGGCCAAGCCACTGTGAAAAAAATAATGCCAGTTACTCTCCTAGTTCACTGTTATGCAAATCAGTGGTCAAATGATCAATCTTGTGATCTGAAGTGCATATGACTGTACTGCATGTAATGATCTCACACATACTTGCCTCACTTGTCACTTTGAAGTGCTCTAAATTGTTCAGAAAACAGGCTAGGCCTAAAAAAAAGATATATGGATACTTCAATTATTTCAAGAGCCACAGGACAATAGAAGCCAGCCAATCACATTAGGCTGTTATAAATTGAGTAGAAGTGTTTTAAAATATTACAAGCAGAGTGTGGTACTGCTTCCAAACCAATGGAACAGTTGCTCAGACACCTGGACAAGGCAGACCACTACTTACAACACTAAACAGACAACCAATATCTTAATTCTTGCTTTCCAAGATTGTAGTATACCTGGTCTTAGACTGAATCAGATGTTTGCAGCCACAACTGGGTGTAATTTAAGTGAATATAAGGAAATTAATATACTTCACAAGAGCAGCCTTTATGCTAGATGTTATGCCCAATAAGGTGCATTATACTCACACTAGGGTACAAAAAAACTCACCAGCAATGGTGCCAAAACATGTACAGTGGACCACCAACATATGGAACAGTGTTCTTAAAATGAATTACATTCTACTAAACAGTCAGATAACATGTGTAAATCACATCCAAATCCATTCTAAATAACACGTATAACAGTGAAGTAAGGGTAACATAGACAAAAGAAGTAAGAGAGGACATACCAACCTCTACAACATGTGGAATGATACTGTTGAGGACACACATTTCAAAGACCTATGATTTATGCAAATCAGGTGTATGATGATCCTTTATGTGATCTAAAATGCAAATGATTGATCATTAAGCCTACACTCATAAATGAATATTTTGTAAAGTTGACTTTATACCTTTACAGTTTCTGATATTGCATTGTAACTTATAGTATAATAACAAATTGTAAGGGCACCCTGAAACCAATGTTACATGTTTGAAGTAAGTGTTGGTAAGACAATGAGGTGTCCTCGTCCACTCTCTAAAAGTGTTGTTTCTCAACAGTATTCCATACATGCTAAATACTATTGAAATTCTATGAGCATCCAGAGCTACTCAATTTGTCTTATCCTCTTTTCAAAATATATATTGACAAGAGTAGCTGTAGTCAGGATCTTCTCAACAGTATTCCATACATGCTAGATACTATTGAAATTCTATGAGCATGCAGAGCTACTCAATTTGTCTTATCCTCTTTTCAAAATATATATTGACAAGTTTAATAGAGTAGCTGTAGTCAGGATCTATTGCACCTGTATAGCACAACATGGAGAGTATTAACAAAATGAGTGTTAATTGATATTATCTTATTACAAGTTGTACTATGTCATAGCCAAAGTATGATATATTTAAATTACTTTTCAATATTTTTCATGCAGTGTGGTATATGTAGAAGTGAGAAAAATATTGGTAAAGGTTATATACACTTTCTATTCAAAGGACCAAAAAAGCTTAGTGTTACTTACAGTCAAGGTTATCTAATGGGTTTTCTTGGATTACTTGGGGTGCATTTACCAAATTCTTCTTGACATTTTCTGCTGAGGCATCTTTGTATTTTTTCACTGTAATCATTAAGACACAACTGATGAAATATAAATTGTTTTTAAATAAATGGTTTTGAAAAAGGCTTAAGAATTGTAGCACTTATCAAACATTAAATGTGGCTAATTGGATTCATTAAGTATATTTAGGCTTTTTCTACATGGTAAAAATATTTGGTTTCTTCCACTTTTGAAAACAAATGTATGCTCGGAAGTTTGATAGTATCTCTTTAAGGGTAAATACTCATTGTGGTATAAGTTGTTCTTATACCTTTAGGAACCTTCATATAACTAGATGTATCACAATTTAGAAAGTTTCAGTATATTAAAAAATGTTGTCATACCACTGTCTCCATATTCAAGTCTTACAGAAAAACCTAGTAGCCAATCTATCACAGCATTTCTGTCTGATAAGTCAAATGGACACTCCACGTGCTTCAGGTACTACGGCAGTAGAAATAAACACTTATTAAATGTTTACACAGCTTTATACGACAATAACAAAGACTACATATGGTGTACCTTAAGTATCTGTGACAATCTTATTTTATTATCTGATAAGAAAATACTTGATGCTACCAGTGATGTAAAATGTTATTTACTACTAGCTTGAAGACAATGAGCAGCACTTAGTTAAATAAAAAAACAACAACTGGGATTACTGAAAGCAATGGCGATTCTGGCTTCATAAATGGGTGCTCAGACTGGCACATCAAGGTCATCTTGTCCATCAGAGTCCAAGAAAATAATTAAAGAAACCAATGAAAACAAGAGAAATTCACCCTTACTTATTTCAATTCATATGGTTATTCAACAAAGGTTTAAGAAATTCAAGGCAACAACAGTTTATAACTGTAACAGAGAAATACTTGTTTAAAGTGTTTTCTTGTACTTCCATTTTTAGTACAAATCTACACAAAGGGCTAACTGCATTCTGTTCACAATGAAGTCAGGATCTAAGCTTCAAAATTTAATCATATTTCCCTACCAAAAATCAAGTTTGTATTTCAGGATATTTTGTTCCACCATTGAAATTGACCAAACTGCCCAAGAATGTAAAATCATGTGTGCTGTTAGTTTACATTTATTTAAGCTTTTGTCAGATTGGTAAATGAAGTTGAAAATATATGAAAATCTCAAACAACATACAGTTAATATTGATTATTACCTGATGTTTGGGTGTTCCTTCACTTAACTACTGGAGGCGAAGAGTTACAATTAGTTTAATTTTCATATTTTGGTGATTTAGGAAATGTTATCTTAATGAACCAAATGGCCTTGTGTTCTTTATCATTCTTATTACTTTTATTTTTTGACATGCTAGGTACAGTGCAATGGAAGAGCTATTACAATGGTACATAGTTTTAAAAAATGTATGTCTTGAAAACAGGCTTAGAAAACTGAATTTGTTATTACTGGTTTTGGGTTTTAAGATGTTAGAAACCTCAATAAACTTACCTTAAGTGATAAATTCATATAGAAGAATGAAACTGTACCATGATTTTCTTTAAAAACTGTAACACTTCATAGAGTGCCAAACTAGATGGGCACTCAGTAGAGTGCATTGATCTTATTTGGCTCTTAAAAAATACGAAAATGTGTCCATATGTCCATCATTATCAATGAAAAAATCCCAGCAGCTACATTTTCGAACCTGAATGCTCTATTGTGCTGGATGTACTCATTGCATTGTAAACCCAAACATATTTGCCAACAATGCATTGCAGTCTGTTTACTTTGCTTAAAAACAAAAGCAATGCAATTTTCCTTACTGAAATAACACATGGAATGACAAAAGATGGTTATAACAGCCCACTAGACAATCATAATGCATGTATGCTCCGATCCAAAGGATTGGGTTTACTGTACATTTATATTTATTCATCACTATTTTAAGAAAACCTACTATTGAATTGTTTCAATGGGCATCTGCTAGTATTGAATAATTTTATACTTTTGTCTGTTACAACCTTAGTGTAAAGAACTGACAAAAGAAATTGAGTGACATCATTCATGTAGTCTACACAGAAAACCTAAACAGTAAAAAGGGTAATAACTGCAATATTGACAGTGTTTTTGTTTAAAGTTTTATGTGATTCTGTAACCAACAAATTCATGATGCAAAAATTGCTTAAAAATTGTGTTTATAAAACAGAGGGTATCCTATCAATAATTTTAGGGTAACTTGATAAGTTCATTTATTCCATAACCTTTAACAGAAAAAAAAAAATTAACTTTGAAGTACCATCTTAACAATACTTTTTGAAAAACAAACTACCAGATTAGATTCTAAAAATCAAAAATACAAGTACCTGTCAATTAAAATACATACAAACACACACTCACTTGTTTAAACACACTTTCCCAGTTTGAATTATTAATATTTCTTAAGTCTTCTCTGTCTTCAATCTTATAAAACCTTATTTTTTGATCTTCCAGCCAGACCACAACATTTCGAAAGTCATTCTCATCTGTGAAATATATATTTGAAAATATAAAAAAAACTTACTAATTCAATCCAGAATACAAACAAAAATCACTTTAACTTGAGACAGACCATCAATTAAGATATTATTCAAAAACTTTGCTAAAAGTAATTTACTACTATTGTTTTAAATCAAATCTTTATTTCTCAGCTAATATAAAAATATATAACTTTACAACTACATAACAATGTAATTCAGTGAATGAAACATTATCAATCATATTCAACTGTAACATCCTGAGTTTGAAAAGCAGTATAAGAAGTCTTATGACTTATACTTCAAAACTCCTATAACTTACGCAAAGACTAGTTTAAAAAAAAAAAAATACTAAAATAAATTTCTAGATGTTGCAATGAAACATATCTTAATACAACAAACAGTAATATAGTTAGCTACATTGCACAGATTTTTAATTTATATTTCATTTCACATAAAACAAATGTTCTAACAAAATTTACTAAGAAACATTAAACTATCTCTTATAATAATACTCAGTTTTTATCTGTTGTGTGCACTTCATTTCAAAAGATGTTAACAAAAGGCAGGTATAAATATACTTCAGTCGACATTTTGTACAAAAACATATTAAAAGCTTATCAAAGTTTTTAAAAAGGTCTAATGTTAAGTCATATAATAACATGGTAAGTTTATTTATTGATTGTATTAAGTATGGTAAAGTTTAGCCCTAACTAAATTAAACCAAAAAACATGCACAAGTTGCAGTGTTAATTTATTTCTATAGTGAATATACACTGATGCATAATAAAGGCTTAAGTAATGTTAGGCCTAAGACAAGTGGACTTTCAGATTTTGGTGTCTGTGATTAGAATTCTTGTGTTATTCTAGTATTTAAAGAAGTACCATTGCTATAAAGATATTAATTTGACTGCAAATGTTTTGTGGGTCTCTTCTAGCTAAAATTAATAAACACCAATTTAACAGTCATATTTTCTAAGTAGCATTCCTTTATATTTTTTTTTTGTTCTCAGAAGAATTATAAATTTGATTATTCTTTCTGATTTTAAACATGTATGAAAACATTTTTTGTTGGAAATTGTACAGCTGTCTGATATGATATTTGTGTTCAAAAGGGACAATACAACTCTATATAGGTTTTAGATAAATATCTTATAATAGTTAAATTTCTAAATTTACTAAGTAATGGTACTCTATATTTATTATGATCTATATTATATATGCATCTTAAACATTTTTTGTGAAACAAAGTTACTTTTTTCTGACTTAATCTTATACATATTCCATTAAACCTCATTGCAGTAACTTAAGATACCAGTAATATTAAAGTACAATACAAAGCATTAAACAGGTCACCACTTACATAAAAATTTATCTTTGAATGAAATACCTGTATTCTTCGATACTTTTGTCTGAATTATTCTAACATGTATACTCATTTTACTATCAACACATACCCTTAAAAATCTATAGCGATATAAACTTTTTAAACATCTATGTCATCAATTACAATAAATTTGAGAACTACATCCACCATAAAAAACATAGCGTGTTATTTTTAACATTTAATTACAGTTTGATCACTTTAAACAATTCGTTAAGCAACTGTTTCTCTTTGTTAATTTTATTTAATACATCAGTCAAATTACTTACAGTATAAAATACTTGTGTTATCTGCAAACAAAACAAATTTTAAAATCTTTTATACATTAGATAAATAATAGTATAAAGAATAAACAAAAGAAGTCTTAAAAGTAATCTCAGAGGGGTTCCATAAGTATTACTCAGTTTTATTTATAAATATATACTGATATTCATTAGTTAAATAGATTGGCAATAATACCCCTAAGCAAATACACTTCAAGCTTGTTTAGAATAATTTCATGTTCAAAAGTACCAAATGCCTTTTTTTAAATCAAAAATTCACCCAAAATACCTCTGTACTTAACTAGGGATATCAATATTTTTTCTCTTAGTTCTGTAAGTGATAATGAAGTAGCAAGATTATTTTTAAAACCATGCTGCTCATTACAAGATACATTTTTATTAATCAATTAGCTGGAGCACCCATCCATTGGATGGGTGAACTAAAAACTCTTATGTAACAAAGGATAGAAAATTGTGCTTCTATTTTTTTCTTAATATAATTAACATTAAAAGTGTAATAAAAATACATAAAGATACCAATACTGAAAAGAAAGACATACTGTTTTCAAAAATTGTATCAATATGAAATTAGATGTGGTTCAATCCCCTCATGACCTTCATGTCAACCTGTAATACTGTGTTCAGTTTCGTTCTGACTGATCAAGAAATGTGGAAATGTATAAGGAACAAATACAAACATTTATTTATATAGAAGATGGGGGGTGTCAATCCTCACCCCCCTTAATGACTTTCCTCATGTCATCCTGTATCACCAGGTTGGCTCAAAAAGAGTACAAAAGATAAAATTAAAGAAAAGCATCATAAATTTAAGAAATTTAAATTTAATAGTATGACATGAGATTTAGAAGATCAAGAAATTTGGCGAAGCAGGAAATTAGGACATCAAAAAGGATGTATGAGAAAAAGTTGGTTGAAAATGTAAAAATTAACAGCAAGGATTTCTATAAATACATTAAGGGTGAACAAAATGTCAGGATGGGGGGGGGGGGTAAGAACCTTGAGGGATGATAAAGGAAGGCTTGTATCTGATAATTCTGAGATGACTGGGTTATTAAATTTTGCTTTTTCTTTGATTCTTACAAATGAAGATTTAAGCAGTATTTCACATCTTTAACAGTTGATAAATGGAAAAAAGACCAAACAAGATGACTGTATTAATTCTCAGCTGGTTTAAAAAAAAGTGGGAAGTTTAAAGAATGATAGGACTCCTGGGCCAGATAGTATTTCCCCAGGTGTTTTGAAGGAGGTTAAAGACTGGATATGTAAGCCACTTGCTACTATTTTTTGTCAGTCCGTGAATAGAGGGCAAGTATCAGAGGATTGGAAGTTAGCTAATGTAACACCTCTTTTCAAGGGAGGTGATAAAATTTGTCTCAGTAATTATAGAACCATTGGTCTTACATAAGTTGTGGTAAACGTTTTGGAAAGTCTGATAAATGATGCTTTACAAAGTCATTTAACAAAGTTTAGAATTTTATTAGGGAGTTTCAGTGACTTTTAAATAATGAGAAAGGAAATAATTCACACCTCAGTGGATTCCACAAACACATATTAGTAGATTTAAATTGCAAGTTCAATTATCATACCTGGAAATCGACCTTTCATTACATGCTACTGTCCCATTGGAACAATGTTAACAAAATGTGAGTGACTTATCATTTTACCTGGTAACCTGATACTACATGACACCCGTGTCAAGTCAAGATAAAATGTAGTCCCAAGAAAATCAACCAATGGCAAATTCATACACACTGATACATATTATATGGATAAATGAATTTACATTTTCAACAACCAATTGTTAGAAATGAGCTTACCTATGTACTTATGAAAGTAAAGGAAAGATTTTGTAATATCATTGGTTGAAAATATGAAATACTGTGATTGACAGATATGTACGAGTAGTAAACCCCACCTGTTCTATGCCATGTCATGATGTAAATAATAAATTGTATTGTTAAGTTCAAGATATTAGTTATCCCAAGATATAATTGTAATATGAAAGTTAAGGAAACATGCATTTGTCTATGAATTATCAATGAAATTAGTAATAAGTGCAGATATACTATATTATTTAAGGAATGTTAGTAGCAAAGGTGGCTTATTCATAGACTAATTATAGGTAACAATCAGTTAGATTAACAACTTCTATTATTGAAATGCCAGAGCATTTTGGTAACACTACATTCCAACATTTCGTCAACTATTCAATATTGCTTCCATTATGTGAAATGGACATGTTTCAATTTTAGGATAGTATATTGATGATAATTATATTAATTCTTAAAGCACAGATGAAAAACTATTTTTAAGACCATGTTGTCCTCGCTCCACTAAAGTTGTTTGTATAATTATTCAAAAATACACATGGAATGCATTAAGGTTATAGTCTGTATTTGGTTTTGTGAGGTACTTCATTTCCATTTAATATAGATATTGATTGCATAACCCTCTAAGTTAAGAGTTGTGATTTCTAATTATTGAACATGTATGTATAAATCACACTCTTATTTAATAAACAAACAATACTGCCACTGTTCATACCACTTTGATCAGTGATAATTGCTGCACACGTTCTTTCACTGTAGCCACATCCAATGATATGATGTAGAGCAAACTGCTGTCAGGACAATATAGTATGTTTACGACCGACAATATGATGTAATGCAACATGTTGCCTGGGTAACCAATAGGCTGTTTACAATCCTCATTCATCATTTTTTGACATGCTGTCAGTTCCATTTGAGCAGATGCAGCTATATATTAACTGATTCATTATGTAGCCTCTGACACCAAGTTTATTGTATACCTTTGTTTCAGTCGATTCAATGGCTAAGTTGAATTTTAAAGGGTTTTATATGTGAGTTTTAAAATAGTAAATACTTCTTGATCCAATGAAACTGGCCAGATCAAAATAGAGCACAAAGAGAGCTAATGTTTGATGTATCACTGGCCTTTATTGGTCAAGCCAATTTGAACAGACACACTGGTTTTGGTTTTAACACTCGCTCGCTGATGATGGCTTAAACAATAATTGCAATAGTTTTTAAAGCCAATTTCAACTAGTAGGAGTACGGTTGCCTTCTAATATATCATGCCAGTTCAACGTATATTAATAATGTTAGATATTTTCCATTTGTTGTTTGGTGTACAATCACTCATATTTTATTTATGTGAGCATTATATATTCAAAACTATGATTTCGTATTCACATGCTTTCTTGGCTGAGAACTATAATTCTCTGGGACTCCCTAATTTTACTGGATAGCCAACATGGTTTCACTGAAGGAAAATCTTGCCTTACAAGGGTAAGAGTGTATACTTGGAAGAAAGCATAGGGTTGTTATAAATGGAGTTCATTCAAACTGGATTAATGTCACAAGTGGGGTACCTCAGGGCTCAGTCTTAGAACCTTTGCTCTTTTTGATTTACATCAATGACAT
>NW_013665883.1:727717-730142 GCF_000517525.1 Limulus polyphemus
TTTGCTCTTTTTGATTTACATCAATGACATAGTTGAAAGAATGGACAATAAATTACTTAAATTTGCAGATGATATTAAAGCCTAGGGTGTTGCTAGCTGTGAATAGTAGGCTGCTGATTTACAAAAGGATTTAGATCATTCAGTGAGTTGGGCAAATAAATGGCAAATGAGTTTTAATTATAATAAATGCAATAAAATGCATGTGGGTTATCATAATTTGAATTACAAGTATAATTTTGATGGCAATAACCTTCAGTGTTATGAAATAAAGGGATCTTGGTGTAATAGTTTATCAGTCTGTTAAGCCATCCAAACAGTGTGTTATTGCCAGAGGTAGGACAAATAAAATTTTAGGTTATATCTACAAATATTTTGAATGTGAGTCTAAAGAGGTTATAATTTCATTGTATGGGTCACTGGTTAGGCCATATTTGGAGTACTGTGTTTAGTCTTGGGCTCCTTACCTTAGGAAGGACTTTGAATTGTTGGAAAGGGTTACTAGAATGGTACCTGGGATGGAGTTGTCATACAAGGAGAGGTTGAAATCTTTCAAATTATTTTATCTTGAAAAAAGAAGTTAGAGAGGAGGATCTGACTGAGGTGTTTAACTTTAAGATTGTAAAGGGAATTGATAGTGTTGATGCATCATCATTTTTCATATTTAGTAGTGAGAATAGTAGGACTAGGGAACACAAGTATAAATTTTGGCAAAGCAGGAGTCATCTTCAGCTAAGACAGTTTTATTTTTCTGACAGGGTAATTGCCCTTTGGAATGGGTTGTCTTCGGATGTTGTGGAGGCAGTAAATTTAAGTGACTTTAATAAAAAGCTTGATAAGTACATGAATGATAAAGGCTGGCTTTAAGATTTTTAAAAATTTACTTATTAATATTTTTAGTTTAGTTTATAGGATTTAACAGCTGAAATGGGCCAATGGGTCCCATATTGTTCCAAAACGTTATATCATCAATATATGTTATACTTAGTGCTGTAGACTGCAGTGTAATTCCAGAAGACTGTTAATGTTATTATATAACAGTAAAAATTTACTTTGTTCGTAATGTAGCTACTAACTCAGCTGTATTGTTACTGCTTTATTATGGCACTGAGACTGAGAGTAAGATCATAGAATAGGGAATATGGTATTGGAAGAACTCTTAACTTCTATTCTAATAATAATATCTAACTTCGTCTTTGTTTTGGTTTGTGGGTCCCTTGAAATTCTATTTCGCTTCGTCAGTCCCCATTTGATCCTATTTCAGATAATCGGTCTGTTTGATAACACACACACACTCTTTATAATATTTATACGTTAATTCAATAATTATCGATGTTGTGTTTGTTTCTGCATGCAACATGCACGGTCCGACGTTAATTTTTCAGGATCGATAGAATTTCAAGGGTCCAACAAACCAAAACAAAGCCCTAACTTCTAATACTAAGAGTAGTCTGGTCCTAATAGTAATACTGAGTAATAGTAATAATAATATAAAATTAGGTTGGGTAGGCTATATTAGTCACCATATTACAGTTTTGTGTCTTTTAAGAAATTTTTTTGAACGACAAAGAAAGTTTGGCAACCATAACAGATAACGTTTAAACTCACCAGTTACGTTAAAGCTTTCTGGGTTATGATAACCCAAAGCAGTAAGTTTTCTTTTGAACATTCTTGCTTTCCGACATCAGTCAATTAACTGTGGCTTGAGAAAGAACTCTGCGCCACGTAGTGGTTAGGTTTTGTATATTGTTATACTTATTTATTTATTAACGATAAAGAAGAATTAGCTATGGATTATAAACAATAAGATAACCTTTGATTGTTTTGTTTGTTGATAAACACAAAACAACAGAGTGGGCTATTAGTGTTCTGTCCACCATTCTATAAGCCTTCAGAATTGCCGCTGAGCCATTGGGGGCAATAACTTTTGAAAGTCGAGATTATATTGATATCTAGTAATGTACAGTACGTACAATTATCTGGCAAGAAATGTTTGTTTGTTTGTAATTAAGCACAAAGCTACAAGAAATAGCTATAATGAAAGGTACTGAAATAAATTAGAGTCATGTTTATGATTTCAGAGAAGTACTAGGAAGCAAATAAATGAATTGGTATTTGATGTCTTTGGCAAAAAAAACAAACTTTTTTTTAATTACCATAAAACTGAACGAAAGGCAAGTCAGCGTTACGACAGTGGGGGTCACGTGACCAGTATTCTAGAAGATTCGCTAGTGTGTTGCGACAGCGGGAGTTAAGTGACGCTGGTAGCACGTGTTGAGAGTCTTAGAAGTTTCTGGAACAGGCAGTATTATCGTATACAAGTACGCTAGACAGAGAGACGTAGCAGAGACGAAGCAGGCAGAGAGAAAGAAAAACAGCGATTACGGTCGGCGGGAACTGAGGATAGCAGACACAGAGATCGGACCTA
>NW_013665883.1:730394-740826 GCF_000517525.1 Limulus polyphemus
TATTAACAAACAAACATACAGAGACGTAACATTAGTTTTGAAATGCTGTAACTTTATGTACAATTTTATAAATAATTATGAAAAAGTGAGTAAAACACAAATAGTAAGTGACTGCTCTTCCTCAAGTGTGTGAAAATGACCCACATCAGAACACAGTCATATGTTGATAGTTTACACTGTGATTGACTGTCATCCAACAATCATACATTGAAGTACGGGTGGCTCAACTATTCCCAGAAATAGCGTATTGTATACATTTGATGCTCGACTTGTGAAAACTACTCCATGCGAGAGGTTGAGGCAAATTTTCATGTTTCACTAAGGGCTATATAGAAACTCCCAAGAAGGTACCTGAAAGTTGTACTGTTAAAAATTGAATAGTTCAAGACAGAAAGTCCAAACTCTTCAA
Source organism: Limulus polyphemus (assembly GCF_000517525.1). Classification (NCBI taxonomy): domain Eukaryota; kingdom Metazoa; phylum Arthropoda; class Merostomata; order Xiphosura; family Limulidae; genus Limulus; species Limulus polyphemus. The sequence continues at coordinate 730,804 of NW_013665883.1, forward strand.
AAGTGATATTAAGTAACTACAGATATGCTCTTTACGTGATATACGCCAATCCAGTTAAATTTTGCCAATCACTCAGCTGTGTGCTATTTTCAAGTAAAATCCGATTTTTCTACAAGTATCAGACAGAGAAACCCGTAAATAACATTTTCTTTCCTTAGGAATTTCTTCCACTTACAAATTATGTAACAGTTATAGTACAAATTACAAGGTTTCGCCTCGCGGGTGGCACCTTTCGCCTCCCCCTATTGTACTTACAGTAAGCATTTACATGCTTCAGAACTGTCATTTTGGAATGAAATAAAGTTAAGAAAATTTCTAAGACTGTTTGCTTATTACAATTATTTTAATTTGCATGACTGAAAATAATCCTATCACGCTAAGTAAAACACTCGATGCTCCATCGTCTAAGAATTGCATGCACCATTGACCATTTATCCACTCATCAATTTTTAGTTGATTAAGCTAAGATATTCTTGCATTATTCTTTTGAGAAACACCAGGTAAAAACCTGTTTGCAGTATGGGCTAGTACATTTTTCATGCCAACTAACATGTTTATAACTCTGGTAATTTTTTTCTTCTACAGAAGGAGGAAGTGAAATATTGTCAAAGTTGGAAGTATTATGGAGAAAGTGTCAAAACAACTTGTTTCACATTTGAGTAGCTAGTATATGACATTTGATTAACCCTCGTTTTAAAGTTCAGTAGAATAATGATCCAGAACTTAGTTCTCTCCTGCGTAAAGGTATTTGAATGAGAAAGAAAGAACTTGTGATGTAAAATTTACAAAATGATCAACTTAATGTCATATATTCATTGAATTGAAAAGTTTTAAAAAACTAATGAACGTACAAAAAAATAAACAAAATATCAACATATAGTCTTAAAAAATAGGTAAATGATTGATGAAGTGATAAAGTTAAAGTGAAATAATACCTGCTAATTGATTAGTGCTATGTTCCAAAAATGAAGTTTTTATCTCTAATATTTTTTACTACTGAGTACAAATATACCTTTAAATCACCATTCTTTTGCATCCTTTCACAAAATTGTATGTGTTTATACTTTGGACTCAGACTTCTGACCAACTCATATACAGAACCGCAAACCAGAAACTCAAATACTAATAAGAGCACTTACCGTATTCAATTTACCATACTTAAAAAAATTTACTTACCATGCAAAAAAACAAAAAAAAACAAAAAAACTGCTGAGGTACATATTACTTTTAAACTTACCCTTCACCAATTTTTTATCTTGGTATATTTTTTATCGGGATGTCTCACAAAAACAACTCTTCTCAACCTTTCCATAATCTCCTCATCTATCATTTTATTTTCCTTCTACTTGGTTGACATCTTGGTATATTCTTTATTGGGATCTCCCACCGAAACATTTGACTTGGTTGGCAAATTGTTGTTAATTGTGATGTCCTTCCCATCAAGTCCAAGAGGTGAGCAATTCTTTATTTCCTCTTTTTCAATAGGTTTTGTATACTGGTAAAGACACGTTGTTATTAATTTTGCAACTATGAAGTAATAATTCTAGACCAATGATATATTTACAGAGTAACTGTGAACCCAATATAAGTGAAGTAATCAAAAAGAAGCATTTGAATCATATAATCCCAAGATTGTGAAAAAAATCAAAACCTAGATTGCCGTTGGTAAAAAACAGTAAAATAACCCAAGAGTAGTATTGAACACCATCGTTATAAATTTATCATTTAAACCAATTGAAGCTTTGTAGTGTCAATTACGGTTTGTGTTTTCGTGTAACACCCTGAAGAAGCTGTAAAACGAAACGTTGAGTGTCCAATTAAAGTAAAATAACAAATTTGAAGGCCTCTAGTAGCACAGCGGGCTTATGCCGCTAAAAATCAGGTTTCGATACCCGTGGTGGGCTGAGCACAGATAGCCCTTTGTGTAGCTTTGTGCTTAACCATAAACAAACAAATTTGGAGTTGTAAAGTCGTTTATTACCAGTAATAAAATGTATCTTATACAACAATACGCACTGCAGAAATTGAATAATAGGAAGTATTATAAAACAACAATTAATATACCACACAAATATGCGTTTGTCAACAAAGATTAATTATAATGTCACGACTGCTGTATAGAATATTCTAAATTACACCATTAAAGTTATGAACAAAGTTAAATCTCCTATTTAGACAAAGAATCAATCTCTCGTGTTTTTATTATAAATAACACCTCTTGTATTGTTCTCTGCTGTTGGTGCAACATAAATCCATTTAATTATTATAAGAAATAATAAAATCTACACAAGTAATACTTCCAATCATCAATAAATAATTCAACAGATAATAATGTAATTGTGTTCAACTGAAAATTTATTATTGTCGTTGTTTTGTTTAATTGGCTAAAAGATTCTTAATAAATATAATGCATTAAACGGTTTGAATTAAAATCTCACCATTAATTCCTGAAGGTGTAGAAATATTGTAAACACTACGTAGTGGATAACTAGGTTCCTTAAGTTATATAAATATGTATCTCCTACTGAGCACCCTTGGTTTTATCTTCTATACTCAGGATAACTGACAAGAGAAAGCAGATTTAAAAGTATTAAGTAATAAGATCTGTAAATTTTGTAACATGGTGAATAAATCATTACTTTCATATACGTACCGATAATATGGATACACGTCTTTGCAGAAATCCGTAGGATCAACAACTGCAATTACATCAGTGTAAATATACAGTAATTGCGAATTGTGAAAATTAACACAAAAGATTTGCTTCATTAATTATTGATTCCATAACATGTTTAAGGATATAGCTAAATAATGACGGATTCAGTCATTCAATAAAGAGACACAATATCATCTTTGTTGCTTTAATTCCACATATCTTGCACAGTCAAATACTTTTGACAAGCTAATTTTTTTTATTTAGAAAAGTATAAAAACAAGTTTCATCGAGTCTCATGATTTACCCAAAAATCAGGATATATGTTGTTCATGACTGAGGAGAGAAAGGTTTTCAATTTTTAGCTATGTTTGTTTTGTTCCTGGGTTATTTTGCGTATGTATGTCAAACATAGGATATTAAACTGAAGTGTAGCCATGATAAGCGCGATTACAGCGGACTGGAAAAATCTTAGGAGCTTCATGGCTTTCGGCAAGTGTTTTAAGCAATTTGATGTATTTAGTTTTATGTGTATTGAAGCTAACACTATTGCCATGTCAGAAACAAAAATTAGATATACTTTTTCGAGTGGTAGCGATTTTTCTATACACTGCGTATAACTGAAAATCATACCACTAATGTCGCAAATATTATGACAAACAATAACAAGAATCTGTACAACTAGCAGAAAGCATAGGTTGTTTTTGATGAAAAATTGGTCATCAGATCTTTTAAAAAGCGAAACCATTTTCACAAAAAAATATTCTATAACCTGTTTGATACTTTTTTTATAGCTAAGAACGATTAAGCTTAATTGTTCTAGTTTCTAAGATTTTTACCGTTAGCAACATGACGTGTCTACAATATCAGATAGGGCCCGGCATGGCCAGGTGGTTAGGGCGCAATCTGAGGGTCGTGGGTTCAAATCCCCGTCCCAGCAAACATGCTCGCCCTTTAAGCCGTGGGGGCGTTATAATGTGACGGTCAATCCCACTATTCGTTGGTAAAAGAGTAGCCCAAGAGTTGGCGGTGGGTGGTGATGACTAGCTGCCTTCCCTCTAGTATTACACTGCTAAATTAGGGACGGCTAGCGCACATAGCCCTCGTGTAGCTTTGCGCGAAATTCAAAACAAACAAAGAAATAATATCAGCCTAAATTCCGACCAGGAGAGAGAGAGAGATAGATAATTGTTGTGAGGAGAGAGATAATTGTTGTGTTTTCTGTTGTAATGGCAATAACGACAATATGTAGTTCTACACCAAACTTATGAAAATATAGTTGAAAACAGGAAAATTTCTAAAAGTTGAAAAACATACAAATATGCGCATAGGAGCACATGGGAATTTCAGATATAAGCTAACAAATCCATCTGAGTCTTGTAGTGAGAATAACAACCACCCCATACTTCTAACAAACTTTAAAATTCTCGACTACGGAACAATAAGTTACGAATTTTATTAAAAGTTAATGCTTTTACAGTATTTAAGGAACAGGTACAACGTTTCGATCACTGGTGTGATCATTCTCAAATACACAAGTTTTACCGGAAAAGAAGGTTTTAGTATTTAAGTCAATATTCAACAATCTAACATTGTATTTAAATTCTAAAATTGATAGTGGCTACTTGTGCATGTGAACAATGAATTGAAAAATTATTTATTTACGATTGTTTGTTTGTAGTTAAGCACAAAGCTATGCCCACCACGGGTATCGAAACTCGATTTCCAGCATTTTAAGTCGGCAGTCATACCGCTGTACCAATTGGGGGTGGGATTTATAACTGAACAAATAAAGTGAATAAATATGAAGATTGGAATATTTTATGCGAAATATTTGCATAAAATTAGGATGTCTTGGGAAATAACGATTAAAGAATTTTCGGAACTTGTATATTTCTGTTTATATATCAGTAGCAGCAAACCTGAATTCATGGTGACATTTACTATGATATGGTGTAATCTATAACAATCCAAGCAAAACTTATTTTAGTGATCTGTTGAATTGTGCACCTAGAAATTACTTTACGACGGTCATAGAAATGAATCAATATCCACAACCTTTTACAGCAGACCATATTGGGTTAACTCCCTTGGCTCCCAAGCTATATGCCAAGTCTGGCTGGTCAGTAGAGGTCTGTTTGATAATGACAGTTATAACGTATGGTACGTACGTGGCAATGGCGAATGTTACTTAACATTGTCAAACTTTGCTGGGGACATTCAGCGAAATTTACTAGTACAATAAGTCAGATTACTGTTATAAGAATGATGGGTAAATTATTCCTACATGATAATGTCATAAATTTGATTTTTACAGGATACAAGAACACTATCACATTTTTTTTTTCATTTATTTAATAGACAGAACTATGGAATTACTTCCAACATTGAACATTTCAAGATAATCAACAGGTTACACAAGCAACTGACCATGAAAGACCTTTTGAAACTACGCGACCTGTTAATTTACCCAAAGATGATGATGATACAGCAACAGCTGCAAAACACATACAGAAACCCTGCATAACAGTGAGAAATATGACACAGAGACAGGAGCAGACGTCTCTCAAGAAAGTGAAATATCTGATGGTGTGAACGTATTTTCTAAACCATCAGGCCATGATATGCACAGCAAATTTTTTGCTCAACATCTGGTTCAAACACTTCAAAATATTCTACTCGATCCATATGCTGAACTACTAAAAAAACAGTTAATGGTTAAAACTCAAGAGACAATGGCTCTCTTTTTCAAATCAGCAACAAATGCTTTTCTCTACTGTTTGCCTATATTTTTGAAGCAGTGATACCAGGTATTCATTTGTGCGTGGATGCAGTAACTGGCATCATGTTCATTAAGGTGTAGGGAAGCATGAAGAATCTAAAGAATACAACACGCGAAATTGTGAAGTGTATGTGATGAATATGAAAGGTGGAAACATTTTGTCCTATGTACATGATATGCTGTCTGATAAACGAAATCTCGAAGTTCAGGAGGATCTTAAAATTGCAGATAGAATTATTGTTGTTATCAGGGTTATTCGTTATTAGAAGACACAGAAGCGAAGCTGCACACGAGCTGGAAAAATATGAAATAAATCACAGCGTTTTCTTGGAACTGATAAAACTTGAGTCTGTGTGACATGCCATTCTCACTAAATTTTAACAAAGTAATTGCTATTTCCAAGGGATACAAAAGTCTGGAGCTACTGGAATAGGTGCTTGAGTTACTTTTATCAGTAAAACAACAGTCATATCAATATGTGTTTCAAACAGTACAGATGGAGCATCAGCTTGCAATGGGCAGTAAAGTGACTTTCAGGCAAAGTTCTTATCTGTCGTGGATACAAATACTCACATTTGGTGCTATGCATCTATACTCAGTTTATTTGTGATAAAATTGATAAAAATATATCTGTTGTAGCGATACTATTATTCAATCTGTAATACAAACCGCAGATTTATTCAAAAGTTCCTACAAGCGAATGGATATCTGGAAAAAGGAAATTGAGAACAAATTCATGGCAGACAAATTGAAGAGAATTTAATTGATAGGTGAAACGCATTGGTCATGAAAATCAAGTGCATTATCAGCTGTGTTCGAAACATCTACAGACCTCTCTAAAGCTGTTTTTTTCAGATCCGTTCAAGTGTCTGGTGATATTGCACCATTCAAAGTCACATGATGCTGCCACAAAAATAGAGGCTAGAGGAAATATTGGATGGCTTTCTTAGGTATGAAACAATTTGACCACTCACACATTCATGTCTATTTTCCACCATATCACATCTGTATCAGAATACATTCAAACAAGTGGATTCGATTTAGTTCAGATTTCGAGGCAAATACAAGCGTGTACAGTTCAATTGAGAGCAGTAAGAGGCGACATGCAAAGCATTGTAGTTAGAGCAAATGAATTTCTCAGACAAATGAATGAAATGTTGTTCAACTTTGATTAGCCAGATCTATTGAATCTTGAGGAATGTGATGAAGTCAAAGTGTCAACTGAATTGCCTGCCCAAAGAAAGAGAAAGCGAAGAGCTAAGTATGATGAAATAAGATCTGTAGAAGGTGATACAACCACATCATCTATAACTACATTCAGGATTGATACTTTCAACGTAGTATCTTATCAAGCAATGGGAAGTCTGTCGAGATGATTTGCAGAACATGGTCAACTGCAGTTTTTGACGGTCAAATATGTAAGGGACTACTAGTATGTCAACACTAATCCATCATATGGCAGTCATGTAACTACTATATGCAGACTAAACCGTATGCTATTGTAATACATATTTTTTTCTCTCATTTATTCTTTGTTATTTTATGAGAAATGTATGCATAAGCATATAAAACACATTGTCGAAGCATTCTAAATACTAAGGTGTACTATTAAACATGTATGAATACAGAAAATATAGAGGCATTTTGTGCGTCTTTACAAGAGATTTTACGGTATGCATAAAAATTTTCATTTCAACCCAATACATTTCAAGAATATATTTCACTTGCATAAATAACATTTCAAATTAAGGTATATTGATTGCAAACAACAACAGCAGCGACTGGCGCGCGAAGGTTTGTTGGCCCGGGACTCGTAGCGCCTCTAGTGGCCACCGCGGGAGAACAAGTTCCCCATTCATTCACCAACTGCTTGAGATATAAGATGTCGTGGAAGCAGTTTGTCTACACGTGACTTGAATCGTCTTTCCAAACAGAGATTTTTCTTGATTATGTTGTGTACTGTTGACTGGGAAATGTAGACGTCCACTGATCTTTATGTTTATGGATTATCATACGTACAAGACACTACACTTTACTTACAAAGGCTGTGATACAATTTGGTCCAGGTCTCTTTCTGTATGATCTTGTTACCCCAAGTGGATCCACACCCCTTTTACAATACCTTTAAATTCAAGGGTCATCCCTATCTTGGAAATTATAAATCCCCAATCTGAACACAATTTTATGATTTGAAAGTATGAATAAATATTTTGCATCAGAAAGAGCTGTTACCCTTCCCAAAAGTGACCAATTTTCAGTGGTATCACACTATCTACACAACGCCAAAATGTAATTCTAACAAATGCTGATTCACTAAAACTTCATATCAGATATGGTTGCTATGTGACTTGCTGGTTTACATTTACAAAATGATCTCAAAACGCACTTAACCATCTTTATGAACTCTGACTAAAGCAAACTGCCTACATAGATCACAACTAAAATAAACCTAGCAATGAATATAGTTAAGTTAATATTCCTTGTTTGTTTGTTTTAGATATTCTCACAAAGTAATACAAGGGCTATCAGTTAGCTGTCTCTAATTTTGCACTGTAGACTAGAGGGATGGCAGCTATTGAACAGCTCAACAGCACCTACAACCAACTTTTGAGATACTCTAATCAAATAATACATAGATTTAACTGTCATGACCCCAAAATATATTGTTTGTTTAATAAAGGGATGCGAGCCACGGATCCTCGGTCTCACAGTCAGGCACATCAGTCAGCTGTTATAGTTATATTCGCCAATAGTCAATTAAAGGCTTTTACTTATACTTCTTAATAGTGTAAATATATACTGTATTGTCGTTGTTGGGCTTAAAATTCTTCTACAGTAGGTGTCTGTGACTTATTGGCAATAAATTCAACGATAAATGAACAGCACGCACTCCACTTGTTTTCAATATATATATATTAGGAACAAGTTAAACGTATGTACAACAAATTCTTTACACTACAGAGATTATTGGTTATGGTTTTGGATCAGTCCGGGAATTCCCCTAAAGCAACCAATAGAGTGGCAGGACTACTTGCGGGTAGGGCTGGATACTATTTGGAGGGTTGAAAGAATACTAAGAAATTATGGTTTATAAACCCGTATCTGGAGCTGAAAAAGTAGCTCCTCCAAGATTCAGAGAGCTCCTCCAGGATTCAGAGAATTCCTCCAGGGTTCAGAAAGTTCCTCCCTCTAGAAGTTCTGCTGGCAGAAGTTCCCGAGCTATGTAGGTTTCTAATATCAGTAAATTTACCAGTCCATCTCTGTTGTGAGTATAGTTTGTGAGTTCTCTCTTAATCAGTTAGTGTAAGTAATTTAAAGGAATATTATGTTAAACTAAGAAGAAGTGTATCTATGTGTAATGCTGGAGAGCCTATGTTAACGGCGCTCAAAGTGTATAATGATTAACAGTGTTTGTTAAAGTGTTTAACAGTTAACAAACTTTTGATCTATATTAGATGCTAGTTAGAAATGATTAATAAATGTTGTTATAATAGTTCAATGTTGGTCTGGGACTCTGTCTCTTTATTCTAACTGTAAATTACCTCGAGTTAGCGACTTGTGGCTCCACTCGTTACAACAAATCCTCCAAATAAATAAATTTGGTGTGACGGGCAGTTTTATTTGAAACTCCAACAATTAAGCCCACGAGGGCGCTACTCATAACACTTGAAATTTTCTAACCTTTCTTTTGGCCGCACTTCTGCTTATCGTAAATCTCAATTTGTTCTGTCTGTCTGCTTTTAACATTCTTATTGTAATAAAAACACTAAACAATCATAGCATATTCATTCACAAAATAAATATATCAATCATATCTACACTAAACAGTCTCTTATATCATGACAACATCAAACACTAAGCCATACCCAGCATTCTTACCAATAATGGTTAGAATAAAGTAAAATTAACTCTACCGAGCTCGGATGTGTCGATTTAAAGCACATGTTGCGTGGTTTATTAAATGAAATTATGAAAAGAAAACCTATTAGGTGAAATAGTCTGAAACTTCGGAATTACGTTCGATGATTCTGTACTTTCTGCAAATAAAATGTCTTATCTTTATATGTGATATTCGAAACATTTTGAATAAACAATTTTAAACTGTTTTCTCAGTGTAGATTTTTATTATTGTTTTTATGTCTTGTAAACCTTTCTGTATTTATTTTTATTAAACTGTAAATTTTATCTCTGTTTTAATTCGAAAAACACCACTGACAATTTTATGTATTGTTACGTCTCCGTTCGTTAGTTAATTTTCCGTAAATTCGTTCCGACGAAACTTTAGCGACACAAGTCCTTTCTTAGATAAAACTGGTTTATTCTTTCTGAATATAACTTTGCGATACACTTAATTTCAACAGTCGCGCTATAACAAACGCTATAATTCTCAACTTACGTCTCACGTGCTCGACTCAACAATACTTAGTTCAATTACACATATACTGTCCCGTCACGTTGTGATCGTCTTATATATATATACAAGACTAACACATATCTAATAAACGCTAGAGCATTCATGAGGGAACAGGATATTTCTAGAAGGACATGGCGTGATACTAGTCACGTGACCTCGCTGACGCACACCTCC